>NC_056736.1:549474646-549632146 GCF_019279795.1 Protopterus annectens | reverse complement strand
GACTGCTGTATCCTGGGACAGTGTCCTCCATGGGACCACCCAGGGCCATGACTCCATGGCCTGCAATGTCTTGGTGAGGTCAACACACTCCCCTCAGGAGTGCTGGATATACTGCCACTATGGGAGTGTGATTATGCACAGCCACATGGACTCTCAGCAGATGTAGTTGTTGATCTACATCCACAAGATTGAGGCTCAACTCCAACTAGAAGTTCTATCACAGACAATATGCATTCCAAGGCAGATAGTGTGAGAGCTCTCTTAGACCAATGTCTTTCCACTGCATCAGTCTACCAATCCAGTGTATCAGCAACATGATGGAGGCAGTCACAGACATCAGACTGTGCTGCATCCATAACCCTGCGTATTCATCTGGAGTTTCTTTCAGAATGGTTCTGTGCCTCCATGATGGCCCAAAACATGCACTGAGTGACATGTGAAGAGACACCTGTAACAGGTGGATGGGGGGCATCAGGCCTCCTACGAGCACCCCTATCAATCTGCCTATGTGGAGACTCGCAAATTGTTTGACTATGGCCAGTGGAAACACTCACTGCAGCCACAGTAGCCACACTTCCCTGTTCAATGTTCCCACCCTCCGACAGTCCAATATCTGTGGCCTTAGGGGACTGGGTATGCATAGGCATACTGACTGTGTATGGTGACAATGAGGGCGGATGAGGGATGTAAACCTCTGTGACAGATTCATCCCCTGCAACCTCCAGCTGTGCCTCACTTTGGCCGCCAACATCATCAGAGTCTGAGGAGACAATAACTTCAGGTTGTGAAGGGGAGAAAGACCAACTTTGCAGGTCACCTGTGATGTAAAGAGGAAAGCATCTTATTAATATCGGCACTACTATGATCTGCAGTCCTATGTTTCAAAATATGTTAAGCTGTATTCACTGCTGCTACTATTACAGAGTTTTGCAACCCACAATCAGAGATAGTAGGACATGAGGTCATTAATTTCTAACCCAGATTGTTAAGTTTTCAAACTAACAGCTTTTTAAACTGGACTCTCATGAGCAATACATAAATTATGTACACTGCTGACTTTCTGCAGAACTCTGCACAGTTTACAGGTAAGGTCATCTGAAAAGTCCTGTCAATTCTGTAAAATCAATCACTGTGGTTACACCTGCAAGACCTAGGCATGACCCTAAAGTGTGTACAGTCAGAACATATCTCTACAGTTCTCAATCATGCAGACAGTGCATCAATCCAGCCTGCAGGCCTGGAATGACATTTTAGCTAATATCTTGAAGTAAAGCTACATCTGTGACAAAAATGTTTTGTGCTTACCAGTGGCAGAATCATGGCCTCTTCCTATTCCTGACAGGCCTGTAAAACATTTGAGGGAGAGGTAATGTAAACAGCACCACATGTTACAGTATAACACTGGTACTATGTCCAAATATCCCCCATTTACAGTAGCAGCTATGTTAACAGATATGTGGGTCATAATCTCTGCATGAACTTAAAACTGCAGTTAACCTAGTTCCCCTCACCCCATAAAACACCTGACACCCACATAAAACTATGTGCACCCCGACACATTAAATTATATAGTATTCCAATGCTGATTCAATTAAACATACCTGGACACTCTCCTTGGATGGAAATGGTGGTACTCACATCCACAACATATGGTGTGATGGAAACCTGGGAGCTGTCCTGTGGTACAAGATTTTCCAAGAATTCCTCAGTGTCTGACAGAGCTTGTTCTACTGCAGGCCCACCACCATCTGCTGCCCTTCTGCATGCCAAGTGGATTATGTCTGTAGCATGGTGTCGCACCTGCTCATATGTGTGATTCTGATGGCCCGCAGCATTAATGTTATGGACCAGTTCGTCACACAAGGCTTGTTGTTCTTGTCTACTTTCCCTCCCTCTGGACAGCAAGACTTGGTAGTGTTGTCTTAATGATTACATTATGTGGTCATTTTCTGCCTCATTGAAAGGTGACCAATGTCTGAAATGCATGTTATCACCTGAAATACAAAATAATGAGAACACATGTCAGATCACATATGTGGGTGTACAACAGGTACAGATACAGCAATTAAGGAAGGCTATCAGTATTCCCCACCTGATTACAGATCTCATATACAACAGTGTGCCAATCATACAAATGATGTAGAAGCAACTAGGATAGTGGCAGTAGTGACCTACACCTGCTTTTGTCATGACAGATGCTCACATATGATCAGACACCCAACATAGCTGTCCACTTTAGTATGGCCCGTAGCTGGACCCCCCCCCCCCAATAACATATGTATGTAGTACAATGCCAAATACAGCATTAAACCCTTGCTGAAGTCTACATCCTCTGTAGGTGTTACGTAGCTGCAGATCAATGACATGTCACCTGTACAGTTTAAGAAAAGCTTACCGATGTAATCCCCATTCCCCCGATTATATTAAAACATATGCATCATGTTGAAAACAAAATGGTTACATATCTGATGGAGTACAATACTCCTCTTTTGAAAGATACAGATATATACATGTTGTGACAATTAGTTCACCATATAAAGTAATTCATATACAATGGTTTCCTTAGCAAGGAATTTGCCTTTTTAAGATGGTTCTCATTACCAGGTGATTGCCTCTGAACAAATCTGTGGTTCAGGAATGCTAATTGAAGAATACACAGGTGATTTGCAGTGTAATCAGACAATCCCATGCAACTATTGAAGGAGATATAAGGCCTGTATGTAGAATCCATCCCCTTTCTCATATGATGGGGTGGAAATACTGGGGTAGTGATACTACATCAGCACAGAGAGGATGTTTGTAGTAGATACTTATTACATACACATGTGTGTGCTACAGACTGCAGCTGCTGTTGCAAGCAATAAACATAGTGAGAGAGGATGCAGAATGTGGAGGGCAACAACACTTATGAGTAATGGTGTGGCCAGTGACTGCCCTGGTGTACAAAGAGAGTCTGATTAAGGGAACCCATCTTACAGGAAATCGAGGTATGTGCTTAAGGTAAGTATGTTAGCCATAGGTATCATTAACAGACTAAAAGGCAACATGTTTGTTATGTCCTTGAATGAGGTAGAGGGTACACTTACCATTATCTCAACCATTTGGGCAACTGCCACGCCATGTGTTATGTTACGGTGGTCTTCTGGAATGTGTGTGCTGGCAACCCTTGCTTCTAGCACAACCTACATATATGTGTGTTACTTGTGCAGCTGTGCTAATCTGTAATATCAGTAGCAAATGACTGTGTGCTGTAATCAGATATTAGTGGGCCTCCTTTGTATTACATAACTTAAAATCCTCTGTGAATGCAAAGCAATGTATGACCTGACACTCTATGCACTTTTTAGTGTTGTAATAGGAATATGTGAACTGTGCTCCTATCTGCAGGCCTTTGACTTCCATCATTGAAAAGCAGACAGTCCATCTGAAATGCTTTGGGTGGATAAATAGGTGATGCGATAGTCAATGATATCAGAACTTACAATGGTGAAGTACACATACATTTATTTTAAATGATAGACACCACTGGACTTGAGCCCAGGACCATGTGTAACAACAATTAATGTTTTCAAAGCATTTAACAGACTATGCTACTGAGTCACTGCTACAGCAGGTGTATTTATCAATATATAATTTCACACTTACATGCTGTTACATAACTCATTTACATCCATTATTCTGCGTATGGCTTTATATTAAGTCTGAGTTAAACACAGATTTTTCCACTACTGTTTTAGTAGCTGTATTTCTAAATGATGCCGATAGAAAGAAATCTCACTTACATCCATTATTATGTGTCTGGATTTTTAGTGCTGTATTCCTATACCAGAGTTCAAGTTACATTCCCATTTTTCTATTATTCTTTTATCAAATTTTCGTGATGTGCCAAGATGCGCAGCATTGCTTAAACACATTTAATGATGGGAAGATGGCAGTTATTATGTTTTGCTTAAAACGCCTCCGTTAATTAACAGCTGTGTGGCTTGGTGAATTGATGCACTATAGATCAATATAGCACCATCTAGCTGAGCTTAGAGACATTATGCATTGCGCTGCGTCACGCAAAAAATCTTTAAAGAAATGAAAAATGACAAGATAGGACATTGGTGAAATGGAGTGCAACCAGGGGGGAAAACATAGTGAAAGGCATGTAGTTATGTGCAGGAAGGGTGTAGTAAAGAACCATAGCTATACTTTAACAGATTTTTAGCTGAATTTGGATGGTCACCCCCAGAGAGAGGGATGAGGCAACATAAGTGCATTGCCAAGACAATTGGACCAAATTAAGTGTGTCCAGTGGACACGTGTGTGAAATGGAGAGCTGTTTGGGACAATATATACATATATATATATATATATATATATATATATATATATATATATACATACACATACACAAAATATATATATATATATATATATATATATATATATATATATATATATATATATATAGATATATATATATATATATATATGGTATACCTTCATAAGTTCGAAGGCTGCTGCAAACCGGGAAATTCAAAAATTGTGAAAACCGAAGTGCCGAATTATAAAACCTCGTTCCCTTTTTGACCCGTGGTAGCACTTGTTTCAGGGGTGGAGTGATCGGGAATTTCAAATTTCAATATTTTTATGACGTTTAGGGGAAGCTGGCGTGACGGAATTCGGCTAAACGGTTCACATTTCAGCACATTCGGAAATGTGCCTTTGCACATATGAAGGTATACCATAAATAAATGCATTATCTGTTAGTTAATATGTAACAGTTGACTGGTGTCAGATTAGAACACATGCAGTGAATACAGGAAGAATGAACACTTATTTGAAAATATTACTTATCAGAGCATAATCTCTTTTAAAATTTTATTGATAGTTTTTCTTAAAATCTAGCATTTAGACACATGGATAGCTGTCCAGGACTTCAGTTAACTTACTCATATATCATGTTTATTTACTGAATGGAATATACATCATTATCTCAGACAAAATGAGCAGAAAACAGGCTTGAACCTTACTCTGGGTATTGCACTACATTCATTTCAGACATTTGTTGCTGCATTCTTTATTCATTTGCATTTAACAGTTGACTGGTGTCATATTAGAACACACATGCCATCAATACAGGAATGGTGAACAGAATTTTTTTTTTTTAAAGATTAGTTATCAAAGCATCATCTCCTTTTAAAGTTTATTGATAATGTTTCTTAAACTCTGGCATTTAGAAACAAGGATAGCTGTCCAGGACTTCAGTTAACTTACCCATATACCATGTTTATTGACTGAGTGGAATGCACATAATTATTTCAGACAAAATGAGCAGAACACAGGCTTCAACCTTACTCTGGGTATTGCACTACATTTAGTTCTGACATTTTATGCTCCGTTCTTTATTCAGTTATATGTAACACTTGACTGGTGTCAAATTAGTACACACATGCAGTGAATACAGGAATACTGAACACTTTATTTGAAAACATTACTTATCAAAGCATCATCACCCTTTAAAATGTATTGATTAATATTTCTTCAACTCTGGCATGTAGACCATCAATAGCTGTGTAGGACTTCTATTAACTAACCCATGTATCCTGTTCATTTATTGAGTGCAACCTACAGCATATTTCAGACAATGAGTAGACCAGAACAGTGATTCTTAATCTGGGTATACCACAACATTAACTGATGGTTGGCAGCTATACTACACAGTACTTCATGTTTTCTTGCTTTACCATTTCAGGAAGGCAGTGACACATTAATAAAGATGTAAGATGTCCCAGGTATGTCATATCTGTTAAGACTGCAAACTCTGTAATTTAATTTATTATATAATTACATTATATATTAAGTTATTACTTTGACGTTTTCCTTCTTAACACATGATTGCCTCACCCTGACTAAGTACCCTGCATGGGACTGGACATTGCGAGCCCTCTCTTCTGCAGCTGTGGGAAGAGAAGCAAACCATTATGCATACCAGTTTTACACAAATTCAGCTTGTATATTTCTAAATTACTGACAAACATACTTGCATATCTGTGGGGGTGTGCCCATCCCTAGCTTCTTGGAACCAGGTGTCCAAGGTTCCCCTCTTCCTACACCTCAGGTAATCATAGTGGTGATGACACTGCTCACCAGTGCGGGGAATACCAGTAGCACTGGTAAGTTCCCTGGCCAAAGGATCCCAAGCCTCAGACTTGCACTATGAGCCTTGGTAGTCTCCCTGCAGCAGCCAGGGTTCATAATTCTTAACCAGGACTCAAAAAAAATTCTGGACTCCTGCACTCCCCACATCTGGCACAAAAGCACACTCCTTCATCAACAACACCAGGCATATCCACAGCCAAGTTAAGACTCCAATGAATGATGTGAAATTATTGCCTATTGGCCTTTGAATAAGCTGCATTCCCGCCCTTGCACCTCATACTGTAGCTTCAAAAAAGTGCAGCACCACTTAGCATCATGGAAATTCAGACAAACTGTGTGTAATTGAAGTATAGCAACTTGCAAATGGGAATAGACTGTTGACCATGTTTAAGCACTGCTTAGCATTCCACAGCTTTTCCAAATGTAGCAATTTTTTAATTTTAAAATAAACCAATGTTTCAGTCACCTGACACATTTTCACAGCAATAAATGTAAAAAGTATGACAGCTCAGGACTTGAACCCTGGACCTACAACACTGTAGGTCATGACTCTGACTATCTAGACTGGGATAGTGAAGGGAGCTCGTATATCTTCACATATCCTACAAAGGCTCCTGTAAGCATAACACAGCTTTGTTGAGTGGGTTTGCTCTTTGCTAAGCACCACAGGACTGCAACAATTGAATACATCTGGTTTGTATTTTTAGATGTCTGGCTGATGTCTTCTGTGTATATATATATATATATATATATATATATATATATATATATATATATATATATATATATATAAACACAGCTCAGCATTGCTAAGCAATGCACCACACCGCAGAAACATGCACATGAAAAAAAAAAATTAATTACAATTGAATACATCCAGTTTCTATTTTTAGATGCATAGCAGATCTCTACTGCATATGTGAGCAAAGAAACACATAAAAGTAAAAAAAAATTAAATTGCAATTTCATGTAGTAAAATTGTTCATCTTTTGGTCCAGGCTAACAGGCTGAGATATTCTGCTGTGCTTACCAACTGTCCAGAATTTTCTGGACAGTCCACAAGTACAGGACAGTCTCTACACTGTTGCTTTCATGGATTCAGTATCCAGGTTGCTGTGATCTCCCTGTGCTGCTGTGGGAGAACCTTGGTTGTGTACACTGATTTTACTGAATCCTGGAGTGTGTTTCTTCATTGGTAATGTTTTTTTTCTTTAGTTCATTTTGAAAGACTTACTAGAAATTTCCTAGACAGAGAGTAACAAGCCTCCTCACATCTTCTGTGACTAATCAGCAGTCTTCTGTGAATAGATTAAAAGACTACCTCAGCAGAAAATACACATCTGGCAGACAAGAACTATCATATCCATTGAGTTAGTGATTTTATAGCAAGGAGAAATGCATCATAAACCAAGAAAACAATTTCCCTTTCCCATATACATTGTAACACTTTTGGATAGTTCTCTGCTAAAACTGCTATTCTCACTTGTTTTGTTTCGTAAAAGACCCAGAAACCTTTAATAAATGCATTGCCCAAACCATCACTTTTTAATGACATTTTTGCTTTTATGCCTCCAATGATCAAGCCTCCCCTCAATCAGATATTACAGTATCTAAAGAGGGTTTCATTCTAAGAAGTCATAATGGTAATTTGTACTCTTTCCAATATTCCAGCAACAACATATTTTTTTCTATTTTATGGCCTATCCTTATCTTGATTATTACATGATAGTGCCATGAGCACGTGCATCACAGCAAGGCCATTTATGCCACTTAGCTTCTGTATCCATTATATGTCAAAGGGAGCTACCATAAATTGGTTATGCAGCCATGCTCACATCTACCCAACAACAGCTGACCCTGGGACTCTATTCTCCAGCCAAGGCTATGCCATCAAAGCAGTAACATGAGCCAGGCAGGAAGCACTGTTCCCTGCTCCAGGTACATGATCTCCAAGTCAGACATCTGCTGCCTGAACTTTAGTCAAGGCTTCATACCTCTAAGTCTATGTTTCAGAAACTATCATCCCTTTTGGTCATAAAAATAATCCCACTTTATGCTACTGAATATCATCCCTATATTAAATACACTCACTTGTTTCTGTTTCTTGCTTTCTTTAACTATAGCTCTGTGTTACCTTCATTGTGACACAGATGCTGCTAGACTTTTGGTCATACATGAGCAGTCTGTTCTGTATCTATTTGCCACCCTACAATCTACTCGAGATTTGTTATTAAAATCTTCACCAAAGCCTCTGCATCCAAACTCATAGCATGGGGCAGAAGGTAGCCATGTTATCAGATCCACTTCGCATTCTCTAATACTCACTAATGACTATTTACAACTTACGTTTGAGAAATTAGCCTTCTTTGTGGAGCAGAACCTGTAAGTAGTCATTATCTGACATGTTTCATTATACTGATTTTACAGTCATGGGTGGGTATGAATTCTGTTCATGATGGTGAATGTAATATATATATATATATATATATATATATATATATATATATATATATATATATATATATATATATATATACAGACAATATATTCATATGCAGTAGGATTTGCAATGGAAGCAAAATTCATATTTATTTTTGCTGTAGAACAGTGACTTTGTTATTTGAAAGATATCATTATCTATTATCCTTCCACTGTGCTCAGAGATATAATCGGGTCTATATCATAATCGCAAAATCTCACATACGCGAATTCAGAAACGTTGACACATATTGAGTGAACCACGAAAATACCGAACGGCCTGAACTGCGAAATTCAAAATGTCAAATCGGCATAGTTGGCCAACCCCACCGCCTGCTACGTACTACCTACCCAAACAAAATAAATAATCCACATACATACACTTAACAAAACCCTACTTCTAACCCTAAAATAAAGCAAACATATATTACTATGTATGCACTTACCTTAACCTGCACACTAACTGTAAGGTCCGTAACTATTGCACACTTACCTTAAGGAGCCATACCGGAGAATGGCCAACTATGATGATTCGACATTTCGAATTTCGCGCTTCAGGACATTCGGTGTTTTTGCGGTTTGCTCAATATGTGTCTACATTTCCATATTCACGTAATTGCGGTTTCGCGGTTGTAATAGGTAACCGATATAATCAGACAAAATTCAATGCCAACTTGCACTTAAGTCTTTAATTTTGGAATGACAGTCCTAGCTAAGTTTTATTATGTGTGCATGCTAGTGTCATGGTCTGCAACCTTTACTATGAATTGTAAATGACTGATTGAGACAAATCTTGTTACGCCTATGATGAATGCAGGATTTTGCAGGACATATACAGAGATAATTATACTGAATTTCTACTAGAGTTCTTATGGATGACTATCCAGAAATGTTATATATTAACTTGACATTACACAGGAAGTAAAGTTATATAGATGTTTTTCCAAGGCAGTGACCTTTTCTGTCATTAAAAGTTGTTACCACCAAAATTCCAGATAGTGTCCAGGGATATATTGCCAAGCCAACTTCAACACTAAATTGAATTTTAACCATTAAGAGATCAATGGAAATCTGAAATGCAATATGCAAGTGAAAATACAAGCATAATTCTTAGATTGTTTTCTGAGATCTGCCAAATGAAGATTGACATGTGCCCTATTTTATAAAGGTGCAGAATGCAGTATTCTAAAGAGAAATTACACTGACAATCTACCATGCAATGTTATATAAGTGGATATATCACTTCTTTTCTGTCCATAAAATTTCTGTTTCTAAAATTACATCAGATATATAAACCATTTGTATCGTCCCAGAATACTGATCTCTCTTATTAGGAGGAGGTCACCAACAAACTCTTTATACTGACGATGGCAATATGGTCAGGACTACTTCAACATTAATCTGAGTTAGCATCTTTAAGGGTGGAATTGGATCCTTTGGTGCATTATGCACCTGTATATCTAAGCACAGGACTGTTAAATAGGATTATATATGGTATGTTATACTGAGGCATGCAACAGAGGGTTTTACAAGAAATTAGGTAATAGTCTACAAGTAACATTATGCTCATTTTCCATTGGGTGGGCATATGACTTCGGCTGTCAGGGAAAATGCAATCAATGATAAGACATAACTGTATTAACACTACAGTATATTTTAGTAAAATTAATATACTTCTACACAACAGTAAATTTTTATGTCATTGGAAGGATGCCACAGCTGAAACCCAACTGACCAACATGACAATATTGAAAGTCATCTTCAGACTTGAGCTCCATTTAGTTCCTTAATGGTAGAATGACATTCTTAGTCTCATGACCATTCAAGTACAATTCTCAGAAAGGTGATTCATATATGATTATATATGTGGGTTGCATTTATTTGATCTTATATGTGGGTTGCATTTATTTGATCTGAGGTCAGAATATCTATAAGCTTTTGCTGACACAAAATATCTAAAACTCAAAATATCAAAATATTGGAATTTGTCCCTTTTGGGTCTATATGACATCATTGAACTTACTATTTATTGAATAACTCTTCATCAAATTCACTTTGGTAAAACCCCTTTTTGTTGAATGATCATTTAGTTAATATTTTCCCAGGGAAAAATGCAGTGGACCATGACTGGGAATTTGCCCTTTTCCCCACTGTAGTGCAATCTTAGAGTTGGTATATTTATTTGGGGGGGATGTGGAGGGGTGAAGCCCCCAACCTGAGTTGGTTTTAGATTTTTTGCTTTTTTGTGATGCTTGGTAGTTGGACTACAGGTTCTTTTCCCTGGGAAAATACTTGCTAAAATGATCATTTGCCAAAAAGGAGTTTCGACAAATTGAGTTTGACAAAAGGTATTCGATAAATAGCAAGTTCTATGATGTGATATAGACCCGTCCCTTTTCACTGATAGATAAATAGATAGATAGATAGATAGATAGATAGATAGATAGATAGATAGATAGATAGATAGATAGATTAGATAGAGAGATATATAGATGACAGATGGATAATGAATGATGATATTACTGGCATTTCCCACTGGCAGTCTGCTATATTGCATTATACTATGGAAATATGATTATTTTTCTCATTCAGGATTGTAACACATGCAAAAAAATATATGTATTAAGTTGGCATTGCACTACAAATAAAATGTGCATAAATTCATCTCTAACAATGATACTTAAGTTAAAATTACACAATAAATGAATGTCATATACATTTCTCCATAATAATGATACATTCATTCTTTGGATTTATTCTTGCCAAACTTCCCAACCCCCAGAAAATGTAGATTCATAAAGATGCACACTCTGAACATGCATTTTAACCTTAAATTAATAAATAACTGTATTTTTGTAACATAGGTGTCCTCGCTTCCATTCCATAGAAATTTGCCAGAAGGTTTTTGGTGGTTTGTGACATATGATTCCATATTTGTGAACACATCATCTAATCTTATGTAATTATTAGGTTGCCCTGTTTTACCAGTTAGTACATAGTCAGCCTTTTCAAGTGAACAAACTCAATAAACATAACTATTTAGTGTTATGTCATCAGAACCCAAAGTTGTTGTTTCTTAGAAATAGTGAGATTTTGATTATGCTATGTGTTGTAGAAAAGGCAGTTTCACATGGGTAGACTGCAACCTACACATTAAAAAAATCACAGTCTGTTGCAGAAGTTTATGTAAGTGAGTTTTGTAATAAAGCTTTAAAAAAATTATATTAAAGCAATTTAGAGATACTGACATTTCTAAGTAGAGTGTAGAGTCAAGTTAAAACCAAAATAGACAACAGTTATTGACAAGCTGTGATACTTGTAAAATGCTGAGTTTAAAATAAGTGTGGATCATTACCTTCATATCAAACTAACAAATATGAAAGCTATTAAAATATTTAAGTGTGATAGCAGGCATAAAAAGAATATACATTTATGTGTACAAATTCACTTTTTAAAGAGTTGCAGTACATTTTTATTTTCTATTATTTTACTAAAATTCAGTTCAAACTGCCATTGTTTCTGTTGTAATTAATTATTTCAGACAGTACAATGCCATGGTGTGTAGCATTAGCACCTCATAGGAAGAGATTCTCCAGTTTAAGTAACAGCCGGGGTTGCCTTCTCTCCAGAGTCTTAATGTCGATGTTTTTATGTGTGTTTTTTTTTCAGATACTCCGTTTCCTCCCAAATCCTAGAACTATGTAGTAGGCAGATTGGCAATTGTAATTATTGACTAGGTGTGCACATGTGTGTGTGTGTGTGTGTGTGTGTGTGTGTGTGTGTGTGTGTGTGTGTGTGTGTGTGTGTGTGTGTTCTGCAATGATTGCATGATACAGAACAAAAGGCCTGTCCATCTATTTTCCTTGACCAGTAAACTCCATGTATGTTGATAGCTGTTCACAGAATTGCTATCAAAAAAATATTATATGAGTCTTGGTCAAGCCATTTTCACAACACATCCTTTATACAATAGGCCAACATAGCTTGAAACAGTCAGCAATAATGGTACAGATTTTTTAATAATTATCAAACACTAAAGGTGTTAGTAGACATAAACATTTCTAAAGCTTGGCAGAAAATATTTTTCTCTCACTGGAATGAGTGTAATATATTAAAATACTTTATATTAGTAGCTCTGTATAAACCATTGAAGTCAGGCAGTAGAACATCAGTTTGAAATAAGCTTAAAACCTTTCTAGAGTGACATGTGATGAAAAAGCAACAGAGAGTAGGAAAGGAGCTAGTATCTGCAGCTGCAAATCTTTGTCTAGACTGAACCAGCATGCTACTGAGCTAAAACCATTTGCTGAGATCTTTCATCAAGCAAGTATCATAATGCTGAAAATTGCATTTTTTTATTTAAAGTGCATGAAAATGCTTGCATTTGTATAATTGTAGAGTTACATTTTTCTGTTTATCTCAGTGCCACTGAAACCTAGGCTGAAAGAACAACTAATTGACAACATTTTTTTTATTTTCTTATACATAAATCCTGTTTTCTGAAAGAAGTATTGATTTCCTTTACAGGAACTACACATATCCTTGTTTAGTCTGCAGTACAAATAAAATGTCCAGGACCCTTATACAACCTAACCTCCCAAGACTGAAAATGAGGACCAATTAAGCATGTCAGAATTGTACAATATCTGTTTGCAAATCCTGTTTTCCTGAGTTATTCAGTTAACCTTTAATTCTGAATGATGCAGAATTCTTTCCTGGATCCCAATAGAAATAAGAGATTCAGCTCAGGTTTGCTTTATTGAACAAAAAAATTGAGTGAAAGTAATACAGTGAAAGCAAGTTAATTAGTAACTTCCTTTTATGTATAACTTGAGAATATCTTTAGATGTGATATTATGCATGTGTTATCAAAGGGCATGTTGTGATGTACAGTTTTATTTATCTAGTTACTTGTTTAATTTTGTTTGCCAGAGTATAGCACTGGTAACTTTTTTCTTGCCTTTTATTGAAAACAATACCACTTACATTATTCAGGAAAAGAATAAAGAACCAAAAACTCCATAAGTTATTCCCACAAATAGACAGAGGATATAACAACCATTTAAACACATGTTTCACAGCATCAATAACCATAACGATGTTTAGTTCAATAATAGAAATGACCCCCATATTCAATCAAAACCAGGATGCCTTCAAGCCCATGATCAGTTTGGATCCAGTTGTTAAAATGATCTTACATTTTCCCATCTTTTAAAAATTCCCATTTTTTTCCATATTTCCTAGCACACATGCCATTTTGTAATAAACCCTGATATTTTTCCCCACCTCACTCCATTCCAATGACACCCCTTTCCAATCCTTAGCTAGTTAACTCCTTACCCATCCTCTTAATATTAACATTACATTTTTTTTCTGATTCAGTCCATCTTCTTTCTTTTCATTTTCAACCAGACAAAAATCTCCAACATTTGGGGGCTTGCTTATCAAAAATGCTTTGCCAGTAAAAAATGTACATTGAATATCCATGTACCCACAAAAAATGTGTAAAGTTTCCACCAGTTGTGTATGTCAACATCTTCAACTTTTCCCCTCCACAGTTTTACAGTCTTTTGCTAATTGCACAGGAGTTCTAAATCACTTATGTAGCTAGCCCATATGATGTTCTCATATTCCTGTTAATGCATTTAATTTAGCTCCCATTTTAAAACAGTATAGCCATGCTTTGTTTAAAAACTTAATTCCTTCCCTATCTTCCCACGATGTTTTCAATTTATCCATCTCTTTTCAATATTTATGCTTTATGAGCACCTTAAACAACATTCTATATAACACTTTCCCTCCCAGTTCCCTTGTTTCAACAATATTGATCTACCATCACAAGTCCTTATCCAATATGATTTTTAACTGTTTCTCATCAGTAGTTAAATTGCTTTGGTCGCTCAATCAAATTGAAGACAACTGCCTACTAGCAAATGATACTTGCCCTTAAAGGAGTGCCATTTTTCAAATCTGGGGACCCCTCCTCCTCCCAACATATCAAATCTCCCACTATCCGCACTATCTTTTCAGACCATTTCTTTCAGTGAAAATATTTTCTATGTACAGTAATACTCATGTTGTTCCAAATCCCTACTCGTAATATACCCGATATCTAATTATAGCATCCTTTTCTTGCATGTGCCAACCTATCTAATGCTCTTTTCACCTCTAAATCCCTTCTCCTGTCTACCAGTTCTGCATTCCTCCACCAGAAATCATGGGAGAGAAGGACTGCAGCAGCACAGGGCAAGGCATATAAGACAAAATCAGGAATTTCCCAACCACTCCATTTTATTTCCTTAATAAATGCATCCTATCCTGGGTTATCCTACTACCCTTTCGTGTTCATTTTATTAACTGTCTTCCATCCTTCCGACGTACTAGAATCTGACAGCATACATACAAGAGCTTTGCAAGAATTCTTACTTGGATTAAATGATTTCTGTCACTTAAAGTAAAAACTATGGCTAACCAATTTGCCAATACCTTGGCTATCCTCTGCCATTGTCAAATTTAGATATGTCTCCTCAGCTTTCCTAACAATCTCTTACCTCAATGACTTACCTACTCTAACCTGAAAGACTTCGGACTAGTAACATACCAACCCTGTAGACCCCTTAAAATTAACAAATATTTTGAAAAATCATTGATAAAATGAGATCTAATTTATTAATGGTCTTCCATTCACAAGGAATGCTCTGCACACAAGACCAAACATGTTGAGTGAGGGTATCCATGCCCAAAATAAACAAAATTGGAGATAGTGGGCAACACTTTTGAATGCCTCTGCCATTAATGATAGCCATTGATCATTACCCATTTATCATGAGCATCCCGATAAAGTGCAACTCCATATTCAAAAACATATTGCTAAAGTCCACCTTTCAATACTGTAAATAAAAAACTCCCATTCAAAGAAATTAATACTTTCTTAAAATAAAAAAAAATATAACACCAACATGTTCCCGTCCCTCATTTTCTGCTTGTCTCAGAAAATTATTCATTAACCACTAGTTAGTCTCCATTAACTGATACATCACAAGACCCCTTTTTCAAGAAAAGTGGCTATAAACTGCTGCAACCTGTTTACCAAGATCGCCTCCAGACTTTTTGCATCCACATTTATCACTGATATGGAATGATGATTTTCTGGGATCCACGTTTCCTGCATGCCCTTAAGTAACAACAAAACTAAAGCTCTAGCATTAATCTGGTACAATTTCCATTTATGCTCCATATTAAATATATTCTGGAACATTTTATAAAATTCAGTCATAATACAATCACACCCCAGAGATTTACCCCTGCTGAGGCTTCCAACCACCACTACTACATCCTCCATTATTATTTTCTTATCCACTGCCACTTTTTTCCCCTCTGTCAGTAGGCACCCTTTCCAATTAAAATCACCTCTTCCTTCTTTTTGGCAACCTACTCTTCCTTTTTCTGATGCATATAAATTGCTGAAAAATTCAAAAATGATTTGTTTAATAGTAGAATTTTCCTGCTCTATTCTAGCATCCTTACCACCTTCTTCAATGATGCAGCAGTCTACCTGTTTGGCCTTAACCTTAATGACTATCCATTTGCCTGTCTTCTGTGCTATACACCACCAAGAAGTTTGTATCTGAATAAGGCCCTTCTCCATCACTGTGGTAAAGGCCTCCTCTATCCGTGTCTGCAGCCTATACATATATACTACTTTTCGGTACCCCTCCCTCATTGCTGCTCCCACTTCATTATGAATAACTCTAAGTTCTTCCTGTTATCTCCATATATTTCTGCCATCTTCAATTTCCCAATGTCCTTCACAACTCATCATATGGCCTTTGAATGAACATTTAATTGCTTACCACCACTCCCATGGTGGGATGTCTCCCACCCTGCTTGTATCATTCAACAACAGAATTTCCTTCCCCACCTACTTCCCTTTCTCTCTTCTTTGTTTATCTAACCACTTCTAAGCCTTTCATTCCAAACACCCCTTTGCCTTCATGCACACAGTAGAAGAAAATCATTCCCCCTAATTAGAAAACTATCTGTTCTACTGGTTTGTTTAGTAATATTCTTAACAAAGGTACACCCCACTACATCATAATATCTCCACCTTCAAATATCCAAATAACCTTCCTCTACTGTCCACTGAGCGGCTACCTGTGATGCTTTCAAATTCCTTTCTCTCTCTACCCAGATACACAGACATGCTTCCTACCTACTACCAAATTAAAATCCCCACCTATAACTTCTCTTTCATAATAAAGCAGGAACGCCTACATTTTGTGTAAAAATTTAGGAGAAAATCTGTAGAGTTATCATTTGGCCTGTATAGTGATTCTCTTTTCTATTTCTGTCCTTCAGTTTCAATACCTGCCATAACCCATCTCCTCTCCAGATCCTTTTTCACCTCCTTCCCTCTAATAGCTATTTTATTTACTGGCTAAAATTACTATATCCCTCTTGCTTACCCCTTTCACCATACTACAGCCTGCAATATCTATGTCTCGCTCATCTAATTTCAGGGCTTCCTTTTTCTTCAGCTCTACCTCCTATAACATGACTGCATTTACTTTCAATCTTTTAAGCTTATTTCTTATCTTTCCTCTCTTTATCAGGTGGCATATCCCACGTACATTCCGCATAACCAGTTTGTCGCCCACATTCCACATAACCAGTTTAACTCACAACCAATCCCCTCCTCATGTCTCCCCTTCCCTTGACACCATCCCCTTCTTCAAATCTTTGTTTAGGTTCCTTAGGACCCAGGGATCCTCAATAGAGCTATGCCCAGCTTTCTGAGCTCTAGAAATACTGGGAGCTGCCAGTTTGCAAAAGCAGGCAGAAAACATTTGGTGCTATCACACCCTCAGTTAAGAGCTTATACTATAATTTCTGCAACGGACTACCACTGAAACATAATTGCTTCAATTCTCATGAATCGATGCATCCACCATTAGATCTTTACATCCCATCAACAAAACTGAGAAAATTGTATTCAAACAACCATCACCACAAGCTTTAAAGATAGATTTCTAGATGTTTCACACACATATATTCAATGGTATATTATTCCATAAATTAAGATCCCAGAAATCATAGTCTCCTCCCTTAGTATAATACTAAAACATGTAAATATAAAAATATTTAGTATATTTCTAAACATATTAGTCAATATTCAGACATAACTAGAAGTTAATTACTTTTTTCTAACAAGAATTTTTGAAAAAGGAAAAAAAAACAGTGTTAGAAAGATGTCTACAATCCCATGGTGTTTTTTTTTCTATGCAGTACAATAAGCAATAACTAAATCACAGAGATCCTGATAAAAAAACAAAACAGTCAGATCCTTCGATTTTCAAACCACCCCTTCTTAGCCTTTCAGTACCTCTGTCCACAGAAAGCACTGTTTTTCTATGACCCACATCTATCAGTTCTTCCACCAAGCCATCCAATGCTGTCACTATTGAATCCACACTGTTATTAACACCGCAAGCTGGGATCATTATCAGCTCTTTTGGTGCGCAGGACTCACTTTCCTGAAAATCCAGCCCATGCATGGACTACTATTAGCCAGTTGATCCATGTTTTGTATCCTCCTGTTTTCTGCCTTGCTTAAGCACTGTATTGGTCTCCTGCAACTCTTTCTCACTGCTGGGTTTTCAGGATCTACAGTGGTTTGCTGCCCAGTTCATCTTCTGACAGGAAACACCTTTTTCCTCCATGCATCCATAAATCACTGTCCTCTCTTTACCCTTAAAACTACATTGTGGAGAATTATTCTTTTTATTTACATAGGTCTTTCACTTATCTATAAATTGTTCTGCCTCCTCTGGGGAGGATAAAAAACTTTCTTCGGGACCCCACCACAGCACTAACATTGTAGGACACACAATACAGTAGGTAATTTCAAACCAACCTTTTCAACTCCTTTTTCACACTGGCATACATGGCTGTCTTAAGAAAGAGAGCTTTAAGGAAGCCTTGGTATATCCACACAACTGCAATATTTATTCATACCCCATTGCTAAAAAGAAAACACTCCTTTACCACATAAGAATGCAGCTTTACAATCACTTGCCTGTGGAATCATCTGTCATGCTTTCTCCCTGCTGTTCAGTATGCCCAGTCAACCTCCAAATTCATGCCTGCAGGCACATTGAGAGGAGACAGGAATTTAGTATAAAAATATGCCTGCAAATCTTTGTCTTCCACAGTATTCAGCACTCCTACCAGGCAGATATCCCCCAACAATTTTTATGATTGTCTACCTTGCTGTGTAACATGAATAACTCCACTTCTCAAGAATCAATCCATTCATGCTGGGCAACTATTTTATTATTTTTTTTCTTTGCCAAGAACATTTTAAGGAGCATAACTCTTGCTGAATGGTACTAATAGATTCCTGTGACTGGTGATTTCAGCCATGGGCCCCTTTCCTTTCCAGAGTCTTGTAACATCTCTAGCATTTTTATCAATAAAGGTTTTTCTAAAGGGCTCACAGAAACTTCTTGTATTGTCTTGTCCTGCCATACTCTCAGTGCAAGGGGCCCTTTTTCTTGAAGGCAGTCAGAGCAGTAGAAGAGTTAGACTACCATGTCCAGCTGCTGGCCAACTCCACACTATGATCAGTGGTCAAATCTGACTATTTACAGACTCAGCTTGGGTTACATACTTAATAATAACAGCAAAGTAACATGAAAGGTATAACTAAATTATACAGTATAGCGGCATAGCATAACATAGATTAAACAATACCCACATTTACAAGAAGGTTTAAAAATAAGCAGGATCAGGCATACACAATGCATAGTACTGGTGTTATAGTTGAGGTAAATGTGGTCAAGCCAAAACATAGATATGAAGTGTACAAGTAAGGAAGAAAATGTTAGCTAATAATAGCAGAAATTGGTATTAGGTAAATAGAAGGGAAAGGATAGAGCAGATGGGAAAGCACAGGATTTGATTTTTAAATTGAAGAGGTTAGGAGATTACACAACCATGGATTTCCAAGATGAATGTAATAGTGCAACAATGGGAGTTGGGTGACATGGCCTGTTTTCTGTTGGTGACATGGATGTGTTCTGATTATGTGCACTTATATTGTTTAGTTAGATATTGCTTGAACTGATGGCTGAACTGTTTGCATTCTCTGATTTCAGTAAGAAGTAATATGATTGTCATAGTTTAAGGACAGGAACAGAGAAGCTGTGGCCTGTAGAATGAAGTTTAGTGGATGGAATCATGAGAGTAGTGCTATTAGTGGACTGGCTTCCTAGGTTGCAGTGTGGGTTGGATCTACTCAGTCTCATAGTTAGGGGAGTGGTGTGTCTTGGCATAACAGCATGAAGAAAAGACAGCCAAGAATGATTTTGGATCTGCCTTGAATGGAAAGCTAGTTTTCCTTTTACAAGGAGTTCCAGTAATGTTCATGCTGAGAGGAGAATATGATTAAAATCCATATTTAAGTAGAAAGAGATTGTAAGGTGGTATCATTGTTCTTATTTTTATTTATTTTTTTATTGTTTTACTTTTTTGTTTGTTTTATTTTTTTTGTAAGTGTATTGTGAATAGTGTTAAACCATATTCTGTCTGAATTGTCAGGGCATCTTTGCCTGTGCCTGATATATCAGGTTATGAGAGGAAATGAGATATTTGTGGATCCAGAATAGGAGGTAATTGACTTTGTATCTGACTTTCTGAATGTTGTCTTCCAAGCTGAGGGACTGGTGAAGCCCAATATCAAGGTATCTAAATGAGATGTGGTGGAGTCTAAGTTTGTTTTCCAGGTCTTTGATATGGAGAGGACTAGAGGTGTAGTGAGTCTTTTCTTTGTACCAAACAGTATGGCATTGTTTTATTTAGAGCTGTCAAGCACTTTTTGGAAAAAAAGCCAATTATTTAGTTGCAGAAGGCATATTGTACTTAATCTTGAATTATGCTGTGAGAAGGGTTGGATCAATAAATAACCAGGTCATCAGTTTAATTTCTCCAATTATTTTGGGTTTTTATACCATAATGGGAATGGACCCCATTCCTAAGTCAAAGTATGATTAAAGTTCATGAAATTAGTATTGTTTTAATCTTTGATGTTAGCCAAAAGTGCTGTTTGCAGCACCTGCAATTTGCCTAGAACTGACTCCTGCAATTCATACAGAGTTACATGTATCGGTATAATATCTAAATACAACTGTAAATTCATTATGAGAGCCATTGCTCCTACTACTGTTACTGGAACTGTCTGGGTATCTTTTCTCCACATTGCCCTTGTTTTTGCCTGAAAATCCTGGTAGTTTAGTAGTTTGTGTCTTTTTTTATGTAAAACACTGTAATCATTGGGTGTAGCAATTTCAGTGATCAATGCTACTTTTGCCTTCTTTTCATGGACTACTATATCTGTTTTTCTTGCATCTATTTTTTGAACTGCTGGTAATGGGTTATCCTAAGTGATATAAACCTCAGGATTTTCTATAATGCTTTATGTCTCATGCTTCCAGTGCTTCTCAGCAACTTTAGCATTGTAATGTTTGCATAATCCCCAATGAAACAGTTTTGCCACATTATGATGCCTTTCAGTATACAGGCCCTCTGCCATTAGTGTATCACACCCAGCAACAAGACGTGCAACTGTTTCCAGTCCTGTTTTACAAAACCTACATTCTTACGTTTCTCTGACATGTTCAAGGGACTTAATAAACTAATGTGTACATATTCCATTTTCCTGGACCACCAATAGTAACCTTTCGCTTTTTGGTTTAAATTCATCTCTCCTTAACTACTCCTGCAACAGATTCTCATCGACATGACGTTGTCCCAGGAGTGTTCTCTACTTGCAGCTATATTTATGTTTTTTCCACATTTCTTGCCTTCTCATCTGATCCTTCACCTTATATTCTTTCTTTTGATTTTTTAGCACATTCAGTTGCCTGATTTTTCTCTACTTCTGTTTTGATTTCCATTCCCTCTTGACACTGATATGCTTATGCTAAAGAAAGCAGAGAAGTCATCTTAGACTTTTTCTACTCATATTTTAAATCTTTCACTACATTTGGGTCTTGTGAGATCAGCAGATATGTATGCAGTCTTAGGATTGCAGAGCTATATATGTGATCAATTGTGAGGAGGCCCATACCTCCTTCAAAACAGGGAATATATACTCTTGGTACACACTGATTTTTGTAAATCATTGATAACAGTGAAGCATTGTTCTTGTTTTCCAGTCCAACTGATCCAATACCTTTTAGAGCCAGTCAATCACCCCAAAGCTGCAAGTTAGAACAGGAAGAGATAATTGGTTTAAAGCTTAGACTTTGTTCCTACATGTCAGGACTGTTTTTCAGTATTAATTGTATTCTTCTAAAGTGTTCCTTGTTAAGTTTTATTTGCATTTGTTCATGCTTTATTGGTGATCCTTCATCAGTTCTCAGATATTTATATAATCCCTTCTGCTCAAGTTCCTTTATATCACATTCATGTTCCAGACTATTTTCTTGGTGCTGCAGTTTTCTTGCTTTAAATGCTGCTTTTCACATTTATCAATCCTAAATTACATTCTTATATTATCTGAGAAAGCTTTGACCACTTGCAGTTCTGATTTCCGCTCCTCATCTGATGACGTATGCAGTTTCAAATCATCCACAAAAAGAAGATGCAAAGTCTTTATGCTTTGTTGTTTTCTGGGAGCCAAATTGTAACCATGACCTAATCTGTCAAGTAGACAGTTTAATGGATCAAGGGTAAGACAAAAGAGCAGCAGTGATAGTCACTTTGGAATATCCCCCTATGATTTTTTATCCCAGGAATAATATTTTTTTTTTTATCATGGCTTAGCTGCAGAGTAGTTTCCCACTGTTTCATGGTCACTGTAATGTAATCGATCAGTGTAGGGTGTATCTCATACATTTTTAAGCACTCTGTTTTCTCTTTTAATAGCGGCACATTTTGTCTCAAATGCTTTACAGTTTTTTTCTATTCGCTATTTCCATGATGGCATTTTATTTCTGCCCTTCCTTTCCCTTATTGCTCTCTGCTTTTGTGATATGAACTTATCTATTATAAATTTAGCACAGTAATATATCCTATTTACTTCTGTTATATCACATGAATTTTTGTAAACAGTCTTGGTTGTTGTGTTCATTTGTTTTATCAAACTTCTAACATCTTGGGTCTTAGTTCTGCAATCTTTCCATCTCTATTAAATCACTCAACTCCTTACTTAGATCATTTTCAAATAAGCTGAGGGCACATTCATTGTTCCCTGTTTTCAGTGGACATTCTTCATAAAGTTACAGAACATTTTCCTGTGATATGTTCACTTCAGCTTCATCCTGCATAATCTGTATATGGGAGTGCACTGTTCTGTCACCCCACAACATTAACTGCGTCAGAGCTACCGCTGTTTCTTGCCCCTTCCCTTGCTGTGCAACTCCAACTGGTTTCTTATTGAGGGCTCCAAAGTATCGTCAAATGCAACTGATCAGATGTTTCCCATTCCACCAGTTTCTCCTTAATCTGGGGACTCACTCTTCTATCATTCTGTGATGTCACTAGAGTTGTATTTTCTACAGTAAATCATTCACTTCACAAGTAATCAATAACGTCAGTTTTTATGTCTTTAATTTCTCCATTACTAATCCTCTTGTCTACTTCCCTCCTTTTTTTTCTTATTTTTGTATTGTAAAACCTATTTCCATATCTAGATGTACTAATCCTCTTTTCTACTTCCCTCCTTTATTTTCTTATTTTTGTATTGTAAAACTTATTTCCATATCTAGATGTACTAATCCCCTTTTCTACTTCACTCCTTTATTTTCTTATTTTTGTATTGTAAAACTTATTTCCATATCTAGATGCCTTTGCCTGTATTTCTCCTCAAATATCTTTGGTGCTGCTTTTTGCATTGATTAGATTTGCTTTTGCATAAATATTACACAATATTAATTCTCTTTTTCTTCCCATGTCCATATTTCTTCTTCAGATGTCTCCTACTCTTCCTGTTTTCTCTTTGTTTGGGGTCTAATTGTTCCATCATGCTGTGACATGACCTGTGTTAGACATTCTACACGAAATCCTTCACTTCGCAGGTATTGCATAGCATTAGCTTAATTTGTCTAACTTCTGCTTTAATAATCTTCTGTTCTACGTTCCCTCTTCATGATCTTGTTTCTTGTATTGTGAAATGTTCCATATATGGGCCTGTATTTCATTTCTAATATCTTTGAAGATGCTTTTTTGTGTTGATTAGTTTGGCTTTCTCCTTTGCATAAACATTGTTCCATATCAGATCTCTCTCTTTCCCATGTCTATATGTCTTTTTTATACCTTTCAGAAGTCTCTAGATTTTGTTCTTCATATTTTCACACTCCCTCAATCACTTCTTTTTCCAAACAGCTTAAGGTTTCTTGGTTTATATATTTTCAAGAATCTGTTATATTACTGTACACATATTTGCATTTGAAGCTTTTGGCAGTTTTTCTTGTGCAAGTATTTTTCTTATACACAGGGTGACCATCCTCCCACTAAGCTTGGCCTTACCCCATTGTAGGAATATTTCCTAGTTTTGTGTTGTATGATATTGTTTGAAGGGATGGATCTGTAGACAACTAAGTCATCAGTGTAAATGATGAGCTGTAGATATAGTATGTCAAGTGGCAGTTGATTTATAAAAATCGTGAACAGTATTGCTGCAAGAATTGATCTCTGAAGAATCCATGAAAGTGCAAAGGCTGCATTTTATAAGGCATGCCTGATTTTAATTATGAACATTTGGTTGGTCACAAAATCTTTGAATCATTGGTTAGATTCAGAACTTGCACCAATATCTTGTAAGTGGGACAATAGGATGGAGTGGTCAGCTAAGTCAAAGGCTTGTGTAAGGTCAATGAATACAGCCCCATTGAGACTATCTCTATCCATGTTAGTAAGGACATCATCAGTGAGTGTCCAGAAAGCAGTCATGATAACTGTACCAGTCCAAAAGCCATGCTGCTATAAGCAAGTAAGTGGCATTTGTCAATGTAAGTGGTGAGATGACTGAAAATTATGTCTTCAAGGATTTTACCAAGGGAAAAGTATTAAACTTGGACAGAATACAAAAGAGAAGAAGGCTTTCTGATCTCTTGGCACAGGTAAGACAAAAACTGATTTCCAGATAGAGGGCATGATGCCGGTTGTGTTGCTAAGATTGCAGATGTGTTTTATGGGTCTATGCTTAGTCATCAAACTGACTAAGTATAGAATGGCTAATCAACAAACACAAATCAGCGGACATTCATTTATTGAACTTTCACTTTATTGAAGCTGTGAGATGCAGAAAGTAACTAGTTGGCCAACACTTCCCTGTCTCACACATGGCAGTATTTCAAGCACCCTTTCCCCACTGTAGTGTGGTTTTGGAGTTGGTATATGTAGTTAGGGGGGATTTGGGGGGGCAAAGCCCCCATGTCAGGGGATGTGGAGTGATAAAGCCCCTCAACTGAATGGGTTTGTGTGAAATGGAAAAGTGTTGGCCAAGTAATTACTTTCCTCATCTCACAGGTTTGATGAAGTAAACGCTGAATGAATGAATGTTCGCTGATTTGCTTTCCATGATTAGACATTCAATGGTTAGTCCATTCGATGACTGAACATAGACCCATGTATTAGAGAGGTGACTGTGAAATCTCTACAGTGATAGAGAAACCAAGGTAAAGGTTATCAGGACCAGAGGAAGAGTGAAGAGGAATATCGTTTTAGTTTCAATGTATTTGCTTGTCATTTTGGAGAACTAGAAGGTTGGGATGCATTCTGGAGGATTTAGTTGAAAATTACTGAAAGATGATGTAATGTTCTGCTGCATTGGAAAACTAGAGCATTTTTTGAGAAAATCAGGAGCTGACATGCTTCCAATACAGCAAGAATTGTGGCCAAGAGGGTAGAAATCTTCAGGTAGATTTCTACATCAGATGAGACTTACCTCATGCCAGAACTGTTTGTGGGAGTGTGAGCAATTTGTTTTGATTTGAGGTACCTAGCTTTATGCCTGCATGTGGGTTGTTTAGTAGCTTAGTGTATTGTTCCCTTTAGATGGGAATGGAGTGATTTATTTCCAGAATTCCCAAGTTTTGACATGCAAATGCATTAGCATTTTCAACCCTTTTGACAGACAGTCTTGTTATGTTTAAATACTCTAGAGATTATTGGAAAGAGTGTAGTTTTTTTAAGTTCTAGTAAAAGTTGTGAGAGTATGTTGGCAGCAGAGTTTCGACTCGTGAGGTTGAGAATTGGGGACCAGTCTATTGTTGCAGGATGGGAATTCAATCTAGCATTTTTTGGTCAGCACAGAATAATTCTAGGGGAATATTTCATTTTTAGACTTTATTAATGAAATACTAAGGGGAAGTGTTATGAAGGCAGGTAGATGGTTTATGACACTAGAAATTTTCTTAGGGTAGGTGATAATTATGAAGTCAAAAAGTGAGTGATAGTTTTAACATCAGATCTGGTATGTATAGTCACTGGTTTGGTTTAACCATTCTTCATTTTGATGAGCTGTGTGCAGCTGAATTTGAAGAACCTGATTCCATTGACAATGGGGTTTAGACTCCAATTTTCTTTGATGCACAGCTTCTTGTTTTGTCAAGCTCCATGCATTGTGTTTGTCTGCTAATAAATTTTTCCTTGCTTAACATCTGCTTACAGTGACTAATGTGCTAGAATGATATACTGTCATTGTCCACCTAAATAGTCACAATTCCCCTAACAAATTGTTCTGAAGAGGAAATAGTAATAATACAATAGAGAGCAGAGTCACTGAAAACAAAATGGTGGCTGCAGTGAAAGCACTTTTTGGAAATAATTTCTTGCTGTTATTACTTTTGTTCTTGGGGCTGCAGTTTTAAAGTACAGAAAAAAGAAGAAAAAGAAATGTACATAATTTACTTTTATCTTCATGCCTCTATAAATTGGGGGCAACTGGACAGCTATAGAGGATTATGATTGGCTTGCTGATCATAACCCACTTATTATGTATTCAAGACATGGATGCCAAGCAAGAAATTCACCTTAAGAGTGAAGCTCAAGAGGTGAATCTTGGCATCCATGTTGATAACATATAATACAGGGTTATGATCAGTGAAACAATCATAATGTTTTGTAGTGTATGGAGTTATATCTGTGTTGTGTATTATTAGTTATGAGAAAAAAATCCCAAAGTGTTTTGCCGGCTTTCAAAGCCATAAAATGCTTAATGGACGCTGTCAAAAAGGCAATGTAATACTGCACGTTAAGTTTACACTTCCTTTCATGCCTCTCAATTGTCCATGTTTTGCAGAATGTCTGGATTATTCCTTCATGTTTCTGGTTTGATTGTCATAAAAATCTGTGTTTTTTGGACAAATCACTGAGGACAGAAGTTACTGAATAATGGTATTTGTCTGATTTTCAGAGTTTGTATCCTTCAGAAAATACATGCAGACACAAATCTTATTATTCTAACAAGTTCCCAAGTTCATTATACAAACTTAGGCACACGTTACCAGAATGGACAGAAGGCAGAAACAATTTCTTATTCTGCTGCTGTCATTTGTTGGTCAGTACAGATACCTATGTATCACTTTGATGTCTCATAAAAAAACTTTAATTTGGTATAAAGTCACTAACTTGGGATCCAACCTTAAGAACATTCGCAGGCGGGACATAACATGTGTTATGGTTGAGTCTTGCACTATTCTAGTGCTTAACTGGTTTGACTTTTCCCGAATACTGGAGTGTAATCAGCGTGCTCCATGCACTACAGGTATATTTGGAATCAGAAAAGAAAAGTAATGTTGCCTGCATCAATTACAAAAATATTATACTATAGTTTGCAAAATTTAATTTAAGGTTGTATTCTCCCATGGGTCCTAAAATACTGAATTATTTTTTGTAGTTAGCACCTTAACATATAAATAATCACATAAAGCTGTGGCAGCATTTTTACCAAAGGAGAAACTTAAACCTTTGTGTTAAGCCTTTTCATGTGACTTTATCCCATTTTTTTATAAGACATCAAATTGATACATGGCTGCTACAAAGAGGCAGCTAAAAGTAAGAAATAGTAATGAGGATGCTTGCATTAAGCATAAATGCAACTATCAGAGTGTCATGGTTACCAAATATTATTGTTTGAAAGAGAATATATAGCTTTTCAATTGTGGCTGCAATACTCAAATAATGATACACCATCCATTTCATTAAGAGTAGCAGCAGCAAAAGCAGTAAAATACCATTATCAATGCTAAATGACATTATCTCCACTATAATTACGACAATCACAAGTATTCTAACGTGCTTTAGAAAGGTATGACTAGGAAAAGCTAAGCTAATGGCAGAGATGTGAAACAGTGCTTTGTCACTGTGCCTTAAATAATACGTTTCTAATCTCTCGAACAATGTATAATCTCTTGAACTATTTAAAGTAATTTTGTAATATATATCTTCGCATTTCATCCCTCAATGTATCAGTATGTCTTTATATCCAAATGGAAAAGCAGTCAGGAGGCTGTTATCTTATTCCAGACAGTGCTGAAGGCTTTCTATGCATTATTAACTGATGGTAGTCTTCGATTTTTGCTTTGAGGCATACTGTAAACAAACCTTCTCTCTGTCTTTTATGTTTCTTTGTCAGAAAGTATTCAAAGCAGTTGCCTCTATGAAACAATAAAATCTCTTTAGCTAAATGCAATGCTGAACTATCCTCACAATGCAGTGCTGGGTATTCACTATATTCCCATACTTTGTTATCATGTTTAATTAACTATATATGCATATGACAGATTGAAACTTTGGTAGCACACTAAATTCATAGATCTGAGCAAAACAAAGAGGACAATAGTATATTTGTGTGGATACATCAGTATTTGGAGTAGGAACTGTTAATGTAAATGATAATCATAACACAGGTTTCAAGTAATTTTAGTGTTTGTTCAAAAATACAAACTAAGATAGCAAAAAAGAAATCAAAATTAACTTAATAGCTTATTCTGACTGAATGTTTGCAATTGAGTAATGCTTTAAAAACTATAAAAATAAACACATTTTGTCCTCTTTGCCTGTACCATCAAGCACTCTAGCTGCTAATAAAATGTGGGCTTCCTGGGCCATAGTCTGGGTTATCCATCCATATAGTGAATATGCAGCACCTATACTAATAGGTTCATATGTTCATAGGTAAGTACTATGCTAGCTGTCCATATGGGCCATTTTAAGACTAGACAATTTCCATCCATTTTTTGGTTAGAGTTTGGCCATATCCATCCCATGGTTGATAATTATATATTATCACTAACAAAAGTAGCTTAGATCATGGCATAGATAATTTGAGCAGACTTGTGCATGGCATAACACATTTAGGAGCTGCCTCTTAGTACAGGTGGCATCCTGGGGAAATTTTCTATTTCCCCATCTATAGATCCAAGATGCACTTGACTATGGACAGGGATGAGCTTTATTTTATGTGGATGCAGAGTCCATTCCAGATCATTAATATCCTCTGCGAGATATACCTGTCCCTCCAAAGCATTCTGTTGCTGTTGCAGAAAAGGTTTAGATCCCTAGACTGAGTTTATCTGATGCCATTTGATTTACTGATGTGAAGTAAGTCCATCAGTATTAGGTCAGAGGATGTCTTGTATGCCAGACATGGGCCACCTCTTAGCTGTCTGTAGGATACTGATTACAGTGACAGTGCTTTGAGTCAGTCCATGTAGGACATATTGTTTAGGTCTTGTATCCTTTTAGTAAGGTATCTCTATGGATATTCCAGTTGTTGCATGTGTCTGGACAGGTACATGTCAAAGGGGCATTATATTTAATGACTGGCCTAAGGAGAACTGAGTAAAGGGGAGGGCAAAGGCATCCTTCACTCTAGACACATTCCCTTTGTTTATATGCTGTGCAAAATAGAAAGACTTTCTTACAACAATGAACACGTGCTGGTCAAAAGTTAAGTCACTTCCCACATAAGTTCACAAATCCCAAACAAAAGGGTCAGTTCTTAGGGGCATATTGTTAATATTGTAGTTCCCTAGGATAGATGATGGCAGTAAACAGCCTGAAGTGACTGGCATGAGGAGGAATACTATACAGGTTGTGGCTCAAGTTCACAACTCCGGTGATTTAAATGGGGCTTCAGCTATTTGTAGAACTTCAAACGGTGCAGCAATAAATGAAGAAGACTTTTTATGCAATAATGGTCCAATGACTTTAACGTTCCCTTTACCACTCAGGGAGCAGAAAGTACAACAAATATAGCAGCAACATCATGGATGCAGCAGAAGCAGAAACAAACACAAACACTAAGAGACAATAGTGAGTCCGTACAATATAAAGAAATCCTTTTTTCAATCAGAGAAAGGCCTAGTTTGGAATTTATCTAAATATGCTTTAACTGACCATGAGCTGAATGCCCTTAAGAAGGGGCTGTCTGATTTCACAGACGTTATATTTGATGTTAAAATGTTCACCAGAAATTTGATGTTAAACATCATGTTTAAAGATACAGATAGTATGCAAGTGCAGGGGTTAAATGTATGTAAGAAATCCAGTACTTATTGACCAGTTTTGAGTCCTCTAGTGAATGCCTTTGAGGAAATGTGTATTGAAGGCATATATAAACTGAATATGGGGAAAGAACAAAATATGTATAAGAGAAAACATTATAATATGACCAAAAATGAAAATGAGACACTGAGTAAGCTACAAAGTAATGTGAACATTGTAATAAGGCCTGCAGTCAAAGGAGGACCTATTGTTGTGATGGATAGAGTGTGATATGATATGGCAATGTTGAATAGGCTTAATAATGATGAATTTTATTTGAAAATACATCTTAATATGATGCCTCAACTGGTAGAAAAGGTGACTGCATCACTTAACGATATGTTCCTCAGGGGACTGATTGATAAAGATTTGTTGAAATATTTTAGTGTTACATCCCACCACAACAATTATACAGGGGTTTCCCAAAATACACAAAGCTGTTGTCAACCCCACAATGAGGCCGATAGTGTCTGGGAGGAATTGGTGCATGGAACCAGTATCTATATACACTGAGAAATGTTTAAGGCCCATTTTGAATCATTTGGAACATGTTCTTAGCTTAGGGATACTGAACATTTTCTAAGGGACCTGCATAGTTTTGGTATGAGTCCTGGTAATAAGTGTTTTCTACTGGTCACATTAAATGTGGATGTTCTTTTTACAGTGATTTTCAACACATTTGGAATTGAAAGCATTGTACAGTTTTTGAAAAAGTTCTCTAACTTAGATGAAGCAATGTTTTTACGAATTAGTCAATTATTGACTCTGGTACTTGAAATTAATGTATTTCTATTTGGAGATTTAGTGTTTTGGCAGTGTAATGGCGTAGCTATGGGCAAATCTTGTGCCTATAGCTAAGCCAACACTGTTATTGTTATGTGGAGAATTGCAATACTTATTGCATGGCCCTTATCATCAGAATATATTTTTTATGTGAAGATTTGTTGATTATATTTATTGTTTGGGAGGGGACAGAGGAAAGTTTTGAAAAATGTCATATATTTATTGATAGGTCTACCCCTTTTTAAGGTTTGTTTCCACTTATTCCAGAGCAAAGATATTACTATTAATATGGATGACGATTTTAATATATACACATGTTTACATAGGAACGATTGCCATGTGAATCATCTTTTGTGTAAAGGAAGTATGCATCCCCACACATTTTCAAAAATGTACACAATCAGTTATTCAGGGCCTCTCGGCTTGATGTTAGAGATGTCGATTTTTTAAAAGTAGAGGTCACTAGAGATGAGTTGAAGGAAAGGGGTTACAGAGAGGTGGACATCAAGGACCATGTAAAGGACATTATGAGTTTGAGAAGTACCAAGGCTAAGCCATACTTCTCAGAAGGTTTGGATGGTAGCAGTAGAGAAGAGCAGAAAGGTAACCAGAATAGTTCTAAGCTTAAGGTACCTTTATGCTATTTCAGTAATATGAACTCCTACATGGATATTATAAGTAAACACTGGGAGATATTAACAACAGATAAGGAAATTATGAAGTTAATAGCAAGCCTAGGTTTTTGTTTAGAAACATGAAGTCACTGAAAAGAAGACTCTGTGCCCCCAGATACAGGCATATGATGTTGGATGAAACAGGGACCAAACTATGTGAGAAATGTTCCTATTGTGGTTACATAGATAGTAACATGCACTTTGTACATCCTGACCAGAATAAGAGCTATGTATTTAAAGTTCAGGCCACTTGTGAGAGTCGGCATATTGTTTATCTGGCACATTGTTTAGAATGTAAGAAGTTCTATATCGGTAAAACTGACAGAACCTTAAAGGAAAGGATTCGTGAACATATCTACCATATTGGTAAAAAGAATAGACTTAATGCCCTTGCTAAACATATGAGCAATACTAGCTCTGCACATAAGTTTAAGTTTATGGTCATTGCTAGAATTTTTGAAAGTTTGAGGGGTGGAGATGTCTGTAACAGGACAGAAGAGATGGAGGCTTGGTGGACTTAGATCAGATGTAGGGCATGGTCTAAATGAGTATGTGCCTTTAAGACCAAAACTGAAGTCTAGACCCCTTTTAAGATGATCTGGTAAGTAGTTATAGGTCTATTTTATATCCCTAATAATGTTAATTTAGGAGTATTTCTGGATTTTATATCATAAGTCTTACATGATTAATGGTTATTTGAATGTGTAAGTAGATATATGTATTCTTGATATATTATGATGTATAGGGTTATTTAAGGAAGGATCATGTGATTTTTATTCTGGGATCATGTGACTTATCGGATTTATTTAAAGAAGTAAATTGTATTGAGTTGATATTACACCTGAGGTAGCAGTTTGTGAAAGCGCTTGTGTCTCATTAAAGGATTATTTATACTGAACCTGGCACCTTCCTGTGTCTGTATTTGTTATTGGATACTTAATACTCGCTTTTGTTTGGATACAGGTACCTGGTGGTTGGTGGCTGTTTTTTGTGCTTGTTTGGACCTCTGAATAAATGATATGAGATGGAGTAAAGGGATAGGGCCTTTATTCAGTTTGTATAAGACGTATGTCTCACACTTTGTAAATTTTTAGTGAGAAACTTCTGGGGCTGCTTTAAGTGCCTGGTTAGCTACATGCAGAAGGGATCATTGTACTCAATTATGGGCTTTATGAGGGCCAAGTACAATGGCAATATGACTTCCTTTGAAGTTTATGCCATGGCATTACTTATATGTTGAGCCACACCAAAGGATTTCCTCACTACCATAGCTACCTGGTGGTCAAAGTTTAGATTACTCTCTATATGTGTTCCTAAGTCCCTTACCACTGGTTTTACTTTTAGGGGTGTGATATCAATATGATAATTTTCAGGTATATCTGATTTACCGAAGGGTATGATTACACTTTTTTTAGCATTTAGTCTTAGACCATGGTTTTTGTCACCAGTCATTTGTCAATTTTAGGCCTGTTTGTAGGATATCATCATCATTTTGGATGCAATGATTGTTTTTGTGTGCTCTTCTTTGGGAGTTTATATCTATGTTTTACTTGTTCATTCAATGATTGCTCCCAGTTTACAGTCATCGGTGAACTTGCTAATGCAAAGGCCCTCAATATTGGCCTTCACTTCAGAGAAGCAAATACCAAACATAAGGGGATCCCAAAACTGAGCCCTGTGGGACACCGCTAGTAACAGGTTTCTTATTGGAAGTGGAGTCACCTGTCTTGACAACATGTGTCCTGTCAATGAGGCAGTTTGCTACACATCTGAAGATTTAGAGGTTTATGCCTAGCTCAGAAAGTTTATCTATGATACCCGAGTGGGGATTGTGTCAAACACCTTGGTCAGTTCTAGATAAGGGGTGTGTATCATTTTACCCTCATCCATTTCCCTGTTGACTTTCTCAAAGAAGTCCACCAGATCGAGCAGGCAAGACCTCCCTTTGACAAAGCATATTGGGCCTGGTCCAGTGTTTGAAGATCAGGTCCATGACAATTCTCTTCATGGTGTTGCAGATAAGGCTGGTCAAGCTTTTGGGTCTGTATTTCCCTGGGTCAGTTGATGGACCCCCACTTGTGCAGAGTGGCTACTGTTACAGTTGTCCATTCCTCTGGGACAAATACCATCTGTAGGCTGTGTTTAAAGACGGTTTTTAGTGGCCCTCATAGTTTCTGTGTTATGCTATTTAAGAAGTTCTGGAGTGTTGTCAGGACCAATGAAGGCTGTGTTTTTGGATTTAGCGAGATCAGTAAGGATCTGCTTTCATGTAATGAATGGTAGGAGGATGGCTGCAGGTATTTCTTTGGTTGTGGTAGGAGGTGATATTGGGAGGGGGAGTTTAAAGTGAACATGTTGGACAGCATGTTTGCTATAGTTTCAGGCTGGGTGTAAGTGCTGCCATTCATGATTAACTCAGCACATTGCTGAGCATTTCCCCTGATGTTATGAATATAATTAAAAAAGCCTTATGGTTATCTTTCAACTGGAAGGCTATCTTTGCCTCTTAGTTTGCTTTGGCAGATTTGACCAGGTCTCTAATTAGTTTGTTTAGACTGGTGAGTGGCTTTTTACACTGTTTTGTCTGTTCCTTTTTGGCTTTAGAGAGGATTTTGTTTCCTTTTCTTGACTAGCCTGTTTATGCTAAGGGTCTACCAGGGTAGTATATTTTTGCTAGTTATCATAGGTTTGACTCAGATAGGTACTGCCTCCTTTCTGTAGCTATGAATGTAGTTGTACAGTGCTTCTGTGTACAGCTCAAAGTAGGCCTCAGCATCATCTGGGTTCAGAGGTATTTGAAAGTTTAATAAGCTTTCCCGTTAGTTTAAGGTAATTGGCCTTAGTAAAGTTCTTTATAGGTTTGAAGTTTCTAGCTTAGTTTTAATACTAAAATAGATCATTTTGTGGTCAGATCTTACCATGGACAAGTTAATGCATGGCAGGAAACAGCGGTCCTCCATGTATGTGAATACTAGGCCTAGGATATTTGTACTTCTAATGGGGAGCTAACTAGTTGCTCCAGGGTGCTTGCATTGATGAAGTCCCAAAACCTCTGAGCAAGTAAATTATGGGTCATATATGCCTCCCTGTTTATGGAGGGGTAGATGAAGTCACCCATAAGTATGGTGTTGGACTGAATGTTAAGAAATGTTGTTAAGAAATTCCAGTAGGATTAGGTAAAAGGTGTGGTTTTCCAGACTTGTGTTAGAAGATCTGTAGTTAGCAAAGATATGATAAGGGTCATACCTATGATTAGTTAGGCATGGAACAGCTCAAGTGAGTCATGTTGTTGGACAAGTCTTCTCAACTTCTCCTTTTGTTTTATGTTAAGCTGAGGGGAAATGAAATGTATAAAAAACATTGCAGCCTTTGATAGCCAGGTTGCATTCCATAGTTTTGAACCATGGTTCCATGACTGCACATATGTCTGCATTGTCCAGGGTAAGGAGTGCTTCCAGGAACTACAGTTTTTTTTATTTAAACTCCAAGAATTGAGCAGCAGTTCCTTCAGGCAGTCTTGAGTGATTTTTTGTTATACGTTCACAGGTTCATAGGTTGGTATTAGGCTATCGGCACTAGGGCCTCTACAAGCCTAGCCATAACAATTCCCTGGCTATTCCCACAATATTTACTTCCCAGGACCCCTGTCTAGCAGGGCGACTGATGTGATCCACAGGGTGAATTTTCTATCTCCCATCCATTCGTCAAGGTTCCTTTTGAAGAGAGTCAAAGAGGCGCTGTACTTGACATGAATGGGCAGTCTGTTCCAGAGTCTTGGGAGCCTTTGGGTCAGGAACTTATCCCTCCAGCATGTTTTGTTCATTATGATGACAAGGTTTAGATACCTGGAGCATATGGCTCTGAGGGATTGGGATTTCTTTAAGTGTAGCATGTCCAACAGCTCTGGGTTTGACATGGCCTTGTATGTTAAGCAGAGATGACCTCTGAGTAGACGATATGCAACAGAGTATAGCTGGAGTTTTTATAGGGCATCTGCTTTAGGCCTGATATTCTTTTAGTGATGTATTTCTCTGGCCTTTCCAGTTGTTGCAGATGTCTTGAGAGGTACATACCAAATGGGGCATTGTATTCTATAATGGGTCTAATAAGGGATGAGCACAGTGGGACAATGACCTCCTTTTTTCTGGATGAAAAGCCCTTAGTGATGAGGTGTGCCACATAGAAGGATTTCCTGATTGTTGTGGTGATGTGGTTATCGAAGGTGAGACCACTGTCCACCTGTGTCCCTAAGTCTCTTATCACACTTTCAGTGTTTAGTGTACTGCCACCTATGTGGTAATTCATGGGTACATGTTTTTTCCCAAAGGAGATAACTATACATTTCTTGGCATTGAGCTTGAGCCCATGGCTCTGGCACCAAGCATCTGTTTCTGTAAGGCCCTTTTGTAGAATATCCACATCATTTGGAGATCCAATAATGGCTCGCAGTTTGCAGTCCTCTGTGAACTTTGCTAGCCAGAGTCCCTTAATGATGGCCTGTACTTCAGAGAAGTAGATGCCAAACAAGAGTGGTCCCAGGACTGAACCCTAAGATACTCCACTTGTCACTTATCTGGAGCTGAATTTGGAGTCAGCTACTTTTACAGTGTGGGTTCTATCAGTAAGCCACTTGGCAACCCATCAAGTGACGTAGGGATTAATGTCCAGCTTAGTAAGTTTATCTATGATTCAAGAATGGGGGATGGTGATGAAGGCCTTGACAAGGTCCAGATATGCTGTGTGGACTGCCTTACCCTCATCCACAACTCTAGAGACTGATTCATTGGTTCATAGGTTCATAGGTAGGTACTAGGCTATTGGCCCAAGGGCCTAAGTAAGCCTAACCAACAAGGTTCCCTGGCTTACACCATCCAAGAAAGTTAATTTCCTGTGCCCTTGTCGAGCTGAGCCATAGAAGTGATCCCTGGGGTGTATTTCCTATTTCCCATCCACTCATCAAGATTTTTCTTGAAGAGTGCTATTGAGGAACTTTGCTTGACATAGATGGGTATCTTATTCCAGAGTATAGGAAGTCTTTGGGACAGGAATATATCCCTCCAGCATGTCCTGTTTATTGTGGTAACAAGGTTCAGGTTCCTAGAGTGTGTAGCTCAGAGGGATTGGGATTTCTTTAGGTGTAGCATGTCCAACAGCTCTGGGTTTAGCGTAGCTTTATATGTTAGGCAGAGATATCCACAGAGTAGGCGATATGCTACAGAGTAAAGCTGAAGTTTTTTGAGATGGTCAGTGTAGAGCATATGTTTGAGGCCAGTAATCCTCTTTGTGAGGTACTTCTGTGGCCTTTCCAGCTGCTGCAGATGTCTTGTGTTTGAAGAAGTCAATCAGATTCAGGAGACAAGATCAGCCCATTATGAACCCAAACTGGGTGGCGTCCGGTGTTTGAAGGTTGCCAATGTCTTTGTTTATAAGTTCCATGATGATACATTCTATGGCCTTGCAGATCCGGCTTGTCAGACTGCTGGGGCCGTAGTTCCCGGGATCCAAGGTGGATCCCCCCTTGTGTAGTGGGATAACTGTAGCTGTGTGCCACTCAGTGGGCATGAAGCCTGAGGTGAGGCTATGATTAAACATGACACTTAGGTGATGTACCAGTTCATTTTGTAGTTCATATAGTACGCAGCCCTGGATGTCGTCTGGTCCCATGGATGCTGTATTCTTAGCCTTGAAGAGTGCATTTTTTACCTGTGTAGCCATTATTACCAGAAGTTGGCAATCTTTCAGTATTGAGACGGGACCTTTAGGGGTTGAGAGGGGGGTGAAGTTGGCACTGAATTGATCTGCCAGGATATTCGCAATATCCTTGGGATCAGTATATTTAATGTCATTCTGTTGTAGCTCAGAGCAGATCTGAGCATTGCCATTTAGATTCTTGACATAGCTATAGAATGCCTTGTGGTTGTCTTTGGAATCGTTGGCAATTTTATTTTCATAACTAGCTTTGGAGGATATTATGAGGGATCTCAGCTTCTTACTGAGGCTTGTAAGGGAGTTTTTTGCATCCTGGGATTTTACTCTTTTCTGCAGCAGTTTTTTTCCTATTTGTTGTAAAGTTTCTTTATGGCAGGGGACCACCAGATTGGCTTCCTTTTTTTGGATGAGAGCGGCTTGGGTCTATTTGGGATGGCATGATTCATGCATGAGTGGATGCGCTTGTACAGTGCCTTAGTGTAGGATTCAGCAGTCGAACTTTCAGTTCCCGTCTGCATGGGTGTCATGAAGTTTGTCACTTCTGACTTGAGTAGCATGAAGTTGGCTTTGGAGAAGTTTTTTATGGAGGTTTCCTTACTGGGGGGTGGGGGAGGGGTGTGTATGTCAAGGGTGATTAGCTTATGGTCAAACCTGACCAATGAGGGGGTGATCATAGGTGTGGACCATCGATTTCCCATGTTGATAATGACCAGGTCTAGGATATTGGAGCCCCTGGTGGGACTATGGATTAGTTGATCTTGGGCATTGGAATTTATGAATTTCAAGAACCGTTGGGCAAAGGTGTTGGTACACAAGTAGTTTTCCCAGTTAATGGCAGGGTAGTTCAAATTACCCAGTATTAAGGTGTTTGGCTGTATCTTGATATTTTTCAGTATGTTTAGAATGGTGTAGTGAGAATCTTGGGGTATGGCAAGGAATCTGTAGCAAGCTATAATTTGGATTGCAGTCTTATCTAGTGCTAGTTGCACCCGGAGAATTTCAGACACATTGTGTTTGGCAACTAGCCTGGAGGTGTGAATATCCTTGGTGAATATGGACACTCCTCCACCTTTAGTTTTTTGGTCCTGGTTTGGTGGCAGAAAAGTGTGGTAAGAGGTGTAGCTTGGTATTGCAGGGGTGCACTCTGGAGCCTTGAACCAGGTCTCAATTACTGCACAGATATCAATGTTCTCAATTTTTAGGAGTGCCTCAAGAGAGTGCATTTTGAGGTTTAGACGTCTAGCATTGAGTAGCATTACCTTCAGATTTTGCTTGCTTGTACCTGTTACAGTGGTAGTCTTGTTCTTTGAACTTTACCTAAAAAAGGCATTATAGGGGTGGCAAGAGCCTTAGCCAGTAACCTGAATCCCTGGGGAGACAGGTACAGGCCATCTCTGGCAAAACATCATGGTTTGTCAATCATGTCATCACAGGCAGACAGATACTGGATCCCCTCTGAATGACACCAGAAGCTTAGCCAATTGTTGAAGTCAATCATTTTGTCCTTATACTGTGGTATCATTCTTGGCAAAGGCAGGATGCTACTCAGGGCTAGGGTCATACCTGCCTGGGCCACATGATCCAAGAGCTCTTCCATGTCTCTTTTCATGTAGTCCAGGGAGGTAAGTCTCAAGTCATTCACTCTAACATGGACAATGACAGAGTCATATTTGTACTTGTTGTGGAGTGACTTGAGTGCATGCATTATGTGGTGGATCTTGGCACCTGACAGGCAGCTGACTGTAATTTTATCCTTGTTCAGCCTGGTGAGTGGGACATCAGTGTGCCTGACTATAGAGTCATCTATGACTAAATTGTTGGGTACGTTGTCTTGCCTTAGGGGCTGTTGTTGGGTGGTGCACTGGTGCTGTGAGCTATGTGACACTTTAGTTGTGACTGGTGTTTGTTTGCGTTTCAGCTTTGGAGGTCCTTGTTGCTTGGGCAGGTTACTGTTAAGGGCCTCCTCATATGTGGGTTTAGTGTTGCTATGTGAGGGTGTTGGTGGTGTGGGTTTAGAAGGGCTATGTGTTGCTTGAGCTCTAGTGCATGTGTTAACCTTCTCCTCTTGGCTGTCTAGCAGAATCTTGGGTGGAGAGAGCTTTGCTTTCAGTTTGGCTATGTAAGTGCATCTCTCGCAGGTTGCAGTGTTGGGTGGTAGGAGGAGAAGGTTGTCTGTATACATGAGGCAATCGCTGCATTGCCCCAGTATGCCCAGATTCATCAGGTGGACAGGAGAAATCACCGGAAGCTGACCAATGGACATGCCTAGTTTGGTGCTTTTTTTTGTAAAGTACAAGAGCTGTTTTCCCTTACCATTGAAAGGTACTTTCCAGTTATAGGCTGTTTAGTGCCTATGATTAATTTCTCCTTATTAACAAGGATGGTTGAGTGCTTGCATCAGTTTGAGGCTTCCTAGTGCTTTCCAGAAGGTTAAGTGCTAGTCACAAGGATGCTTAAAGGAAAGATAAAAAAAATGGTTTATCCTAAACACTGCAGTGTGCACTAGAGGAGTAACTTAAAGTTTTACCTGTCTAAAAAGTTGTTTTAGTGGAGAGTCACTATTTTTAAAACAGCAAGATAGATTGAAAGGGGGTGGTCACTTTTGTATTCTGGTACTAGAGAATACAGTAGGATGACCAATACATTTAAATAGTTGAAGGGGAGTGATTTCACAAAATGATAATTCTGTGTTTACTAACACAAGCCAATAAAAGTAGAGAGGAAATGAGATATATGGTCAAAATAACATAAGGGGCAAGCAACTAGAAAGATGGTGTGTTTTAAGAACACAAACGTAACTGGGTGTGGGAGTGGGGAAATGATTTCTGCCTAACTCACAAGAGACAGAGCTGTGGTCTCTTTTCAAGTTTTAACATCCAGTTAAAAGCAGAATACAATATAACACAAGGTAAGGAAAATAAATCACAGTATTCAAAATAGAAAAAGGCAATAAAGTAATACAAAATACAACAAATAAAAAGCAAACTAAACTTTCCCTCCCAGTAAACTGTAGTAGAGACTGGGTGAGCCTTTCTAGTAAAGGGTTTAACAACTTGGCATGATGTAAATAAAGCACTATCAGGATAGATAACGTTTTTGCCAGTATATGAAAGCCAAGTGATAAGAAGTGCAAATCATCTCCGGCAAAGTATCATGATTTGTCAGTCCTGTCTCCCCAGTCTCACAGATATTGGATCCCCTTGTTCTGGCACCAGAAAATAAGCCAATGGTTGAAGTCATTCATTATTTGCTGGTACTGTGGCATCATCATTGGTCAAGGTAGGATGCTAATCGAGGCTAGATTCATACCTGCCTGGGACACATATTCAGAGAGGTCCATCATGTCTCTGTTCATGTAGTCCAGTCAGGTACATCTTAGGTTGTTTATGACCACATGGAGTATGACTATGTAATACTGGTACTTGTGATTTAAAGACCTAAGTGCATGAATGATCTGGTGGAACCTGGTGTCAGACAGACAGCTCACTGTGATCTTCTCCTTGTTTAGCCTGGTAAGTGGAGCATCAGTACACATTACAATGGAATCCCCAATAACTGTAGTGTTTGACTTTGTGGTGTGTTGCTTTATGGGCTTAGAAGCTGGGCTACTATGATTTTCAGAGTTATGCATTGTATGAGATGATGTCTTTTTTGAGAGTGTTCATGTCCAATGAGAGATGCTTTTAGGAGGTCTTGGAGGATTGGGTAGATTACATGTGAGTACCTCCACATGTGGGTCTATGTGTTTGCTCTTCAGTGTTAGCAGTGAGTATTGTGGGTGTAACACAAACAACCTGGTTTGCATTTTTTGTGTGTATGTCAGAGCTTTGCCTCCAGTGACATTATGAATCTACAGCTCTCACACAATGTGTTTGCCTGTTCTAAAATTAAATGGTTGTCAGTGAACATGAGGTGGTTACTAGCCTGCCTCAGGATGCCCATATCTACCAGGCCAGAAAAGGAGATGACAGAAATGCCTATGCATTACACCAGATCCTTAGTAGATGGGAAGGAGTAGGGAAGAGTCACTTACAGGTCTTTCATTCCAGCAAGATGAAAGACTTTACACAGTTAAGCCCTCAGGCCAGTCATATAAGCACACAATAAGCCTTCCACCAAGAGTTTTCAACTCAATGGGTGGAATCATTCCTGTGCTTCCATCAGAGTGCAGATGTAAAACAATCTCGTTTTGAGCTCAAGTTCAGTAACAGATGCTTTACAACAAAAGGCTTAGAAATAAATTTAAAAACTTCTACAAAGACAGAAAAAACTTTGCAAACCTTAGAAATATTTTACCAAGCTCAAGAGAACTTTGAAAAACTCAGAACAGTTTTTGCTGTGTCAGGGGTGGTTAGGAAATATAATACTTTTAAAATGACCGAAAACCAGTACAGTACAGTAACAAACAGATCACATTTCTTTAACAAGGGCAAGCTTAAAATAAATGATAAATTCAGCCAAACCAATAAAGGCCACACAGAACTGTTAAATAGCACTGACATAGGTAAAACAAGTGCAAAAAATACTTGTATCAGCTTTGTAGGTACCCAGATGGTTATAGATGTAAACTAAGGTTTTGTAGTCACTGGTGTCCAAACCAAGCACAGCTATACAATATTAGTATACCACTTTCTTTTTGTGTCTTGCACAGTGGTGCCTGGGTCATGTCTGAAAAGGGTTTCTGTCAACCAGTCCACTAACCTAGTTATCAAACTGAAATACATACATTGGAAATAAGTAAAGCAATAAATAAATAATGTGCAGATCAGTAAGCACTAATCTGTGCTCCTGCCCAGTGAAGATAGTACTTTATCACCTTGTTGCACGAAGCAAAGTGTTATAAGATGTCATAACAGTATTCCTCTTGTTTTTTACCTCTGGCACTATTATGGATGTATAAAATGCTGACTACAGACCAGGAATCCCAAGTTTGATTAGAAGCTAGAGTGCTTGATGGTACAGGCAAGGAGGACAAATGTGCCTATCCTGGTGGGGAGGGAGCATGCTGTGTGGAGAGCTGTGACAGAAACTGAAGTTTTTTTTCTGAAACACACTGCCAGGCTGGGCATGTGATAGGTTGGGTGCTGGGCTGATCTTTGCATCGTATTCTCATCATAAGGATGTCTCCTTGAGAAGTTTAAGGGACCAGCTAGTGTTATGGTGACACTGGGAATGACCTGTAAGGAGCAAATGGGGATACAAAGATTGTGCAAGTACAACTGTGGGATCAGCTGAAGAGTTTGATGGGACTATGGAAGTTCAGACTAACAAAGTATTACTATAGTTTACAATTTAAAATATGTAGAGAACAGTCTGAAATATCAGGACCTGCTATAATGAGTCCCAAGACACAGAGATTGAAAGGCCTAAAAACTGACTTAGAAGTCCAAGGTGACCATTTCTTGGAATATTCCCTTTTCTCCAATGTATGGCAATCTTAGAGTTAGTATATATACATTTGGTAATGGGGGGGTGCATGGGTGTTTCCCCCTGCAAAACAGAAGTTTAAAGGAGAAAAGCAATGTTTGTGATTCACACTTCTGCATTTTCAATTTTTTTTCTGGCATTTTGGCACTTGGCACTTTGAATGCCAACATTTCAAATGGGAGCCAAGTATGAAACAACAAATTCAATATGCTCGACTTCATCTAGTAACATACAAAGTCAACTTGGAACTGTGCTTGCTTAGAAACTATGATCCCATACACTTAAGTAGAGCTATGAGCAGAATCTCTTCAGTAACACAATTAAAATTGGCTTTCATTGAGAGAAAAGATCGGTGATTTGAGTATTAGAAAATCATTTGCAAATGATTTGGTCTCTTAATTGTGAAATGAGTGTTGCACAAAGTTCATTAGTTTTCTCATTGTTTTCTCCTAAGTCTGAAAAAGAGAATGCCTGTTCAGTTAAGGTACGTGAGTAATGAAATCCATACATCATCACCTCAACATCAGGCTGGGACTTAAGTACTGTGTGAGTTTTAAATACAACATGAGAAAGCTGAGGAAAGAGATTGAATTTCAGAAATGTGAAAATAAGAATATGTATAGGAAAGTTGATCTGGGAACTCCTTTATAAGAATTATTAGGCTGAAAAGAGTATTACACAGTGATGTTTGTATTTGGGATATAGCAAAACAAATTTCCCCAACAAGTGGAGAGGATCCTGAGATTTTAAACATTCATGACTTTGAAGCCAAAATCTGTTTCTGTTTTAAATTACCCTAACCAAAACTTGTTTCTGTTTTAAATTATCCTAAATAAAAGCAGAAAGTTAGTTCCTGTGGAACGAGCTTTTTAGATAACTTGATACTAAAAATGAAGCCTGGCTGATTTTGAATTGTAGTTTTAGATATTACAGTGAAATTGGATTAAGAAGAGGCCTTGTGAAACTCATAAGGATCTCCTAAAGTGAATCAAGAATAATACTGATAAAGATGATATGAAAATCAATACAGGGCTAGCATGGTATATACTGAGGACACTGCATAGTGTAGTAAGGGCACATAGACAATGAGAAACAGAGAGCTCCTGCACATTTACATGTAGCATAAGTGCTTTTAGAAAAAGGAATGTGCATTCCAGAAGCAAGTGAAAATTGTTTGAGCTTCAGTAATAACTCACAGAATGTGTCTGGGGATCATGTGCAGTTATCCTCCATAACAATAATAACATTCCAAGTCCACCAAAGTTTATTTATACTGTGATTCATTCTCCAATTCACACTATATCCAAATTAGGGTCACAGGGATGTTGAAAACTCTCCTGGCAGTCAATGGACAAAATGTAGGGAAATTTGTCCTTGACAGCATGCAGGGTTATCATACATGCACATAAACACACACACACACACACACACACACACACACACACACACACACACACACACACACACACACACGCACACACACACACAAATGTGCACATATACCCACACGTACCTTCCCCACCAAACACACATTCCCACACATATCCCCCACTCACAAACACAGACAGACACAGCCATATAGGCGTGCACACACACACGAACACACACACACACACACACACACACACACACACACACACACACACACACACACACTCGTTCATTCACACTTGACAAACACTCCCACATTAAATTTGGAACATAAAATATTTAGTTCTGGCATATCTTTAGAAAGTGGAAAGACATCAGAGCCCCTTAAAGATCAACATGAAAAAAAGGAGGACATGCAGGAACTACACACAGAGGTACCATAGTTATAAATTGAGTTGAAGAACTAAGCACCTTGAGGCTATCTTCAGTAAGTACTCAAAGGTGTAGCCAGCTCATCTGGCACCCTTTGATAATTTCCCCCGAATGGTGCTCTCTCCACTGAAAGTTAAGGAGCAAATAACATGTTATGCAGCATGCTGCTTTATACAGGTGTAACCCTATTATAGGTAGCACACACTCACATTAAGCTACAATCACAAATACAGTATCAGCTTTCATTTATGAAATGGTGTGGCTCTCCTGGCTTCATAAATGAATCTCAGATCTGAAGTCATACTCCACTGGCATATGCTAGTCACACTCTTTAACAACTTGCACCTAGACAGATGCCCCCCCCCACACACACACACACACACACACACACAGTTATGGTACTGTAAGTTCCCATGTGCTATTATTAATAATATGCTGCCACATGGCAATTAGTGGAAACCAACACTAACATAAACACACAGGGTAGGATGCACAAATGTAAACCTACTGTAACACTATACAACAAAAATCAATAAAGCACATACAATGCACAGTAAGGAGCATGGCTTACTCCAGTGAAAGGCATTGAGACAGAATATAGAAGTATAACACAGTTGCCTAAAACATACTTTGACACTAACTTTACCTTGCTACTATGTTACAATGGGAGCATTAACTAACTAGTAGAATATATTTGAGATTAGTATGTATACTACCTTTGTCGTGAGAGATTAACTAAGAACCAGCTTTGAAAAAAGATAAATTAGGAGAGTAAATTATTATTGTTAACTGCATGTGCAAACTCCAGATGATACAGTTTCTAAATGCTGGTAGTACTACGCTTTCTGTACATTGTAAACATAGAATGAGATATGCAAGTAAGAGAAGCCTTCAAGATGGAGTCTGTAAATAGTCAGTAAGCTCCATTATTCAATTAGAAAGCTTACATAATTGCTTATGCAGGACTTAAAGATTTTCAAAAGTACAATTTTGCCTTAGGATATAATAAAATCAAGCTTGTTTTTTGGTATTTCAAGATGGCATTATTCACTGACTCCTTTTATTATATTTACCTCTCCAACTTTAGCATATACTTTAGAAAAACTTTTTCACAATTAAATCAAATACAAGGCATTGCTTACAAATAATGTATGAAGTGCTGGAAGTAATTAATCAGCACAGATAGGAATCATCAATAGTAACGTCTTTCTTTCTTTAATGCACAAATGTACTGTTACTTAATGTTAATAGACTACATACAACAGTGAAATATTCACACACTGATTTCAGTTATTTATATTCATTTCACCAGATGATTTTTTTAAAGAGACAGTCTTCTCAGAAAGGAAGATGAGGTAAACCATAAATCAGCTCTTCTTTATCCTCAAAACTAACCAATCCATGATTACATTACTAAAGCAGACAATAGCACAGGTTTCTCAAAAAGCAATTCGACATGTTAATGGGCTAACAAGGGCATCTGAAGTGTGTTATAAGGGTAACACCTGTGCACTGATATATGAAAACTTATTAATGAATTTGGAGTTAAAACCATTAAGCTTATCATGAACACACACACACACACACACACACACACATATATATATATATATATATATATATATATATATATATATATATATATATATATATATATATATATATATATATATATATATATATATATATAGTTTCATAGTTTAGTACTACGCTATCTGCCCTGGGGCATTTGTAAGCCTAGCCATAGTGATGTGGCTTTCGCCACCCCATAAAATGGTACAAAATGCACAGAATAGATTTAGAATACTGTGCCTCTGTCTAGTAGTGACACAGTGAAGGTCCCCTTATATAATAGAATTAGTTTACTGTGCCCCTGTCTAGTAGTGACACAGATGTGACCCCTGGGGTAAACTTACGCTCTCCCATCCACTCATCAAGATTTCTCTTGAAGAGAGTCAGTGAAGGGCTCTGCCTAACATGAACTGGGATCTTGTTCCAGAGCATGGGAAGCCTCTGGGTTATGAATCTATCCCTCCAGCATGTCCTATTCATACTTGTGCCAAGGTTTAAGTCTTTAGCTCTCGTGGTTCTGATGGATTTGGATTTTTTGAGGTGGAGCATGTCCATCAGTTCCTGATTGGACATGGCCTTGTACATCAGGCAGAGATCACCTCTGAGCAGGCGGTATGCTACTGAATAGAGCTGGAGTTTCTTTAGTCTGGCAGAATAAGACATATGTTGGAGACCCTTGATCCTCTTGGTGAGGTACTTTTGTGGTCTCTCCAGCTGTTGCAAATGCTGGGTGAGGTACATACCAAATGGGGCATTGTACTCAATCATGGGTCTGATGAGGGAGGAGTATAGGGGTACAATGACATCCTTGGATCTGGATGTGAATCCCTTCATGATAAGGTGTGCAAGGTAGAATGTTTTTCTAACCACTTTGGCAACGTGGGTGTCAAATGAGAGGTCTACAATATTTTAATGACCCTACAATAGTTACATCAATTTTTCCATTTGTAGTACACTTGCACACACAGGAATATTTTAGTGTGCAGCATAGTTTTATGACTGCCCCCGGTCATATAAATATTTTGACACATGCTTTTTGATATTGCTCCATATATATATGTTATCTGGAAGTTTTTGTCAAAAATTATAAAAGACCTTTATATGAATGAAATGGAGCTAAGCTAGTGTTATAGCCTTGGGTGTGGCCCTTAAATTTCTTTTCAAATATTCATATGTAAATGGCATATAGGCTATTCTGTGCTCACACAATATTCAGTTTTCACTTAAGTGTATATGCCTTAATGCCATGTTTTCTTCTGGAATCATGGACCTCAAACCTTGGTTATGATAAAGTTCATGTTTGGTTGCTTTCAACTAGTAATAGTATGCTATAACATAACATGGCATGCGGTCGAATTATTTTATGAATATATCTTAACACTAATGAAATATCACCTCATATTTACATAGACCCACTGGTGATTTTCCACCATATACTATTCATACTGGTTACAATAACATCTGAGGAAGACATTTGACTTACATCGGGAAGCTGTTTATTCAACCCCGTTATGCCTTCATAGGAATTTGAGCTTTCTGTTAAACCAAGACCCTATGGCAATTCTACATTCAGCCATAATAAGCACCAGATAAGAAATGCTTAACTTTATATCAGGGATGAATCTATGTTTATATTTTAATGAATGTCAATATGGTTGGGTTTAATAAAGGATTATATTTTATTCTGACACTATTTTTGTTACTAAAGTCAGATATATTTTTTGTTTTCTGTAATCATATATACCATTGAGATAGAAGTAATATCCAGGTCTAGATGGATTATTTCTTCATTCTAGATTTCTGAGGCCGTTTTACGGCTGACTCTCTTGCCCTCAGTAGGCACTTGAATAACTAAAATAGAGCATGGACGTCTTAAGGTGATTAAGCTCCTAACTTGGTATCAAGTATGGAGTTTCATATAGCTATGAGTAAGATTACCATTCATTTGGATGGCATATGGCCTTCCTCTTTCCTTCTATTTACGTATAATTATGTACCATTCAACTTTATAATAGAACATGACTAATGCTCCAATGAAAATGGATTCTTTCTTTCATTGTGCACAATATTCACATATCATGAAATATATGCAATGAAAATAGCGGAATACCATCTCGCTTTTGACACGCTATGCTATTGGTCTAACACGGGCACAATTATTTCTATATATATTTTTTAAGTACTTGAAATGCTGCCTCTAGCAACAGCCTTTCTGGTATGTCTTTATCTATTGGTGACATATGTATGCACTGACGCTAGTCAGAATAATATTTTTTCGGGTTCTCATCTAGTTGTTATTATAAAATGTATTGTTCTTTTGTTGATGATTTCTCATGAAATGTGATATATATAGATATGACTAGTGATACAGTTGGTACAGCCTTTAAATGACAGCATTTATGTTGATGTTTTTCTGTTTGTCTTTTGACAGACTTCATCGAATGCGGGATGAGCAGCAGTAGTAGTGGCTGACTTTTCCTGCTTGATTTTGATCTTGTGTTGTGCTTTGATGATTTTATTTAGAATAGTGTATGCACAACGCTGTTTGTCTCAGAGAATGTAGGTGCATCCTCTTCTAGCCACGAATGCAGGCTGTACCGCATTTAAATGGTAGAATATAACAGCTATCCCGTGCGGTCCTATATAATTTGAATTGATACATGTTATATTATATGATTATGAACTATTGGAAAGGTAGTTACTATTTTTTATATAATTTATATTGATATATGTTTTACTATATGACCATGAACTATTGAAAATATAGCTATCAATGACATCATGAATTATTTAGGTTTTATTATTGTGAATTTGGAATTATTTTAAAAATGTGAAAACGTTCCTTTGTATTTGTGATTCAATGTTTGGCTTGCTTCTTGAGCCAGCATAGGAAATGGGCGTTTTCGCTTAGCAATTTTGTTTTAATTGTTTGCTTGGATAATTGATTAATTGATGAATTGTTTTCTCTTAACTATAGTGAATCCTGCTATATAAAGTGATTCATTTATTGTGTAAACCATAACCTGATGAAGCGCACATCAATGCGTGAAAGCGCTTGTTTTACTTCAATTTAAAATAAAACCATTTCTTCTTTTACCGTGGTGGTTCCTGGCAGTTTTTCATCTATTGTTAACTGCATGTGCAAACTCCAGATGATACAGTTTCTAAATGCTGGTAGTACTACGCTTTCTGTACATTGTAAACATAGAATGAGATATGCAAGTAAGAGAAGCCTTCAAGATGGAGTCTGTAAATAGTCAGTAAGCTCCATTATTCAATTAGAAAGCTTACATAATTGCTTATGCAGGACTTAAAGATTTTCAAAAGTACAATTTTGCCTTAGGATATAATAAAATCAAGCTTGTTTTTTGGTATTTCAAGATGGCATTATTCACTGACTCCTTTTATTATATTTACCTCTCCAACTTTAGCATATACTTTAGAAAAACTTTTTCACAATTAAATCAAATACAAGGCATTGCTTACAAATAATGTATGAAGTGCTGGAAGTAATTAATCAGCACAGATAGGAATCATCAATAGTAACGTCTTTCTTTCTTTAATGCACAAATGTACTGTTACTTAATGTTAATAGACTACATACAACAGTGAAATATTCACACACTGATTTCAGTTATTTATATTCATTTCACCAGATGATTTTTTTTAAAGAGACAGTCTTCTCAGAAAGGAAGATGAGGTAAACCATAAATCAGCTCTTCTTTATCCTCAAAACTAACCAATCCATGATTACATTACTAAAGCAGACAATAGCACAGGTTTCTCAAAAAGCAATTCGACATGTTAATGGGCTAACAAGGGCATCTGAAGTGTGTTATAAGGGTAACACCTGTGCACTGATATATGAAAACTTATTAATGAATTTGGAGTTAAAACCATTAAGCTTATCATGAACACACACACACACACACACACACACATATATATATATATATATATATATATATATATATATATATATATATATATATATATATATATATATATATATATATATATATATATATATATAGTTTCATAGTTTAGTACTACGCTATCTGCCCTGGGGCATTTGTAAGCCTAGCCATAGTGATGTGGCTTTCGCCACCCCATAAAATGGTACAAAATGCACAGAATAGATTTAGAATACTGTGCCTCTGTCTAGTAGTGACACAGTGAAGGTCCCCTTATATAATAGAATTAGTTTACTGTGCCCCTGTCTAGTAGTGACACAGATGTGACCCCTGGGGTAAACTTACGCTCTCCCATCCACTCATCAAGATTTCTCTTGAAGAGAGTCAGTGAAGGGCTCTGCCTAACATGAACTGGGATCTTGTTCCAGAGCATGGGAAGCCTCTGGGTTATGAATCTATCCCTCCAGCATGTCCTATTCATACTTGTGCCAAGGTTTAAGTCTTTAGCTCTCGTGGTTCTGATGGATTTGGATTTTTTGAGGTGGAGCATGTCCATCAGTTCCTGATTGGACATGGCCTTGTACATCAGGCAGAGATCACCTCTGAGCAGGCGGTATGCTACTGAATAGAGCTGGAGTTTCTTTAGTCTGGCAGAATAAGACATATGTTGGAGACCCTTGATCCTCTTGGTGAGGTACTTTTGTGGTCTCTCCAGCTGTTGCAAATGCTGGGTGAGGTACATACCAAATGGGGCATTGTACTCAATCATGGGTCTGATGAGGGAGGAGTATAGGGGTACAATGACATCCTTGGATCTGGATGTGAATCCCTTCATGATAAGGTGTGCAAGGTAGAATGTTTTTCTAACCACTTTGGCAACGTGGGTGTCAAATGAGAGGTCGCCGTCGACTTGGGTTCCTAGGTCTCTGATTACTTTTTCCGTACTCAGTGGGTTGCTGTCTATGTGATAATTTGTGGGTACTTTGCTTTCCCAAAGGGGATGACTATACATTTTTTGGCATTTAGTTTAAGGCCATGACTCCAGCACCAGTTGTTCGTTTCTGTGAGGCCTTTTTGTAGGATGTATGTGTCCGCTGGTGTATCGATTATGGCACCTAGTTTGCAGTCATCTGCGAACTTTGTCAGCCACAACCCTCCCATGTTTGCTTTAACATCTGAGAAATAAATGCTGAACAAGAGGGGTCCCAGGACAGATCCCTGTGGGACACCACTTGTGACTGGCTTTGAGTCTGACATTGCTCCAGCGATTTTAACTTTATGGGTTCTGTCCTTTAGCCAGTTTGCAACCCATCTAGTGACATAAGGGTTTACATTTAAGCTGTTGAGCTTATCTATGATGCCTGAGTGGGGTATTGTGTTGAAGGCTTTAGCCAAGTCCAGGTAGGCTGTATGAACTGCTTTGCCCTCATCAATGGCTCTAGTGACTGTTTCGAAAAAGTCAACCAGGTTCAAAAGGCAGGATCTGCCCTTTACAAAGCCGAACTGGGAGGGGTCAAGTTTCTGTAGGTCCCTAATATCTCTGTTTATGAGTTCCATAATGATTCTTTCCATAGCTTTGCAGACCAGGCTGGTTAAGCATATGGGGCGGTAGTTCCCAGGGTCTGTAGAGGTACCCCCTTTATGGAGTTGGATCACTGTTGCTGTACGCCAGTGTTCAGGTACATATCCTGTAGTAAGGCTAAGGTTAAATAGCATTTTTATGTGCGGGTTTAGCTCCTCTTGGAGTTCACGTAGCACGCAACCCGGGATACCGTCAGGTCCCATTGATGCTGTGTTTTTAGCTTTGCTGAGGGCGGCTCTCACCTGGACATCTGAGATGACAGGGAGATTACATTCAGCTGGGATAAGTATTTCTTCTTTTGGGGGTGAGGGAGGGGAGAAATTTGCACTGAACCTGTCAGCCAGAATGTTGGCTATATCTGTGGGTTCAGTGTATTTTTTGTTGTGAACTAACTCTGAGCATATCTGAGGGTTTCCGCCTAGGTTTCTAACATAGCTGAAGAAGGCTTTGTGGTTATCTTTAGTGTCCTTAGGGATTTTTCTCTCAAAGTTGGCCTTGGATGTTTTTATGAGAGAACGTAGTTTTCTGCTAGTGTTGATCAGAGATGTCTTCCCTTTATGGGATTTTGCTCTGTCGTGGAGTAGCTTCCTTCTTTTGTTATACAATTTGTTTATGGCTGAGGTCCACCAGACAGGATGCTTGCCTTTGGTGGAGAGGGACTTGGATTTATTTGGGATTGCATGATCCATGCATTCTTGTAGATGTCCATAGAAAGCATTTGTGAAGGATTCAGCATTGTGGGATGTGGTATCCACTGGCCCAGTGGGCTTAAAGGATACCATCTCAGTCTTAAGAAGAGTGAAGTCTGCTTTTGAGAAGTTTTTCACTGTGGTCTTTTGTGCTGGGGGTGGAGGTGGGATATGTATATCCAGGTTGATTAGTTTGTGGTCAGATCTCACTAGTGAGGGGTATACCTCCAGTATGGAGCATTTTGTCCCCATGTTTGTGATGATCAGGTCTAGTATATTATCTCCCCTAGTGGGAGAGGTGACTAGTTGTTCCAGTGCATTTGAATTTATGAATTCCAGGAACCTTTGGGCTAGGGTGTTAGGGCTAGAATAATGTACCCAATCTATGTTAGGGTAGTTGAAGTCTCCCAGTATGATGGTATTTTGTGATACATTCATATCCTCCAATGTCTTCAGGAAGGCTGAGTGGGTTTCCTGAGATTGGGAGGGTGGTCTGTAACATGCTACCAGTTGTATAGCAGTTTTGCCTATGGTTAGTTGCACCTGTATGGTCTCCGATGCTTTATATATATATATATATATATATATATATATATATATATATATATATATATATATCTATATATATATATATATATATATATATATATATACACACATACACACACACACACAAATATATATATATATATATATATATACATATATACTATATAAAATAGCGGCAGGAGAATTCCTTAATTGGTTACTTGTTCCATACATATCCAGTGCAGAGTAACCATTAATGCTACATTCAAAAGCCAAATGCCTTAAATATGGATTGCAAATTCTTCTTGCTAAACAACCTGTTTTGTATTCTTCTCCAAGAGTTAACAATGTGTATTTGACAGCTACTGGTATTGGATCTCCCATAAACTTGTCAGGCAAGTTAGCAGAACAAATTATTGGCAGGAGCTGCCAACAAGTTTCATCCTGTAATACAAGAATATTAAGTTTCCTGAGTTTTCCATTCATTGCCAGATTTGCAAGTCTAAATAAGTTACTTAATTAGTCAGCAACTTTTAACTTAACTTAATTACTTTAATTTAACTTTTCAGCAGAGGCACTTGTACTAGTTTATTTACCCAGTTACCAAATATATAAACATCTTCCAAAAAATGGAATTCTCTTTCTGTAACTATGATGTTAAGCATACAGTGATCTGAGATCATCATGGAGGGATAGTAGACATTTAATTCCTGCAAGGGTTTGTCAGTTATGATACTTATTTTCAGATTTCATCAACATGAAACAGTGTACATCACAGCAAAAATCATCACAGATAAAGACATAGATCTGTTTATAAACATGAGGACTGTATAACATACTCTGCCTCATCATTCATATGAAAAGAATTCATAAATATTATTCAAACTTCAGTAACAATACACATGTTCATGGCAAAGGATCGCTAATAAACTCATATTTAACATTAATGAAACATTGATGTCAATTGTCTATCAAAAAGAAAAAGAAACTATGAAGCCAGTTAGCATTGTTGAATTACAAGAGGCTGACACAAATGTGAATACTAGAAAACAGTTGGATTGGATGGATCTAAAAGGGAACTTTCCAAAATATTCCAAGCAAAAAAAAAATGTGATGGTGGTTACCTGAAGCAACTAATTAAGAATTAGTGGCTGTATCTCAGCTAACTTCTTAAAAAAACTTTGGCTATAACTGCCATCCAAAATCAAATGTATTCAGAAGATGATGCTTTAATACAGAGCACTTTTACTGAATAACGCAGTCTATAAAATATAGCATGCATGCATATAGTCACACTGACCATTGTGGTTGTGTGAACTTGGTCAGCAAAGATATATGCAGGGCAATATGTATAATGCAACCAAACACCAACACACACACACACACACACACACACACACACACATCTATATATATTTGCATATATATATATATCTATATATATATATATATATATATATATATATATATATATAGAGAGAGAGAGAGAGAGGGAGAGAGAAAGAGAGATGCATGTACATATGCAGATATATAGGTAATGTAGATATACATCTATGTTCATATATATATATATATATATATATATATATATATATATATATATATATATGTTCTCTGTATACACACCCACACACACACACACACACACACACACACACACACACACACACACACACACACATATATATATGTGTGTGTGTGTGTGTGTGTGTGTATATACAGAGAACAGATATAAATAGATATTTATATGCATATCTTTATATATATATATATATATATATATATATATATATATATATAGATACATAGATAGATACACATATATAGATTTATGGATTACAGCTGGTATATCAAGTAAAATTATAATGAACTTAAATGGAGATGTGTTTCATCAATTTTTATTTTTTATTCTAACATAACAATGCAACTATATAGTGTAGTTCTACTGCTATGGATCTTGGAGGAATTCAGGACTGTTGGAATGGAAGTAGTGCTGTGTTTAATTGTACATTGATTCAGTGCTATCGCAGGTGCTGTTATGCACAATTGCAGATTAGTGCAGTAAGGGTGATTACCTCTTTCTTGCACTGTTGTGTGATCCTGGTATGAGCATATATAAAGTAGTCAATTAGTGGGAAGCAGTCCTAATATGGAGTTACAATATGGCTTGTTTTCTACAAAAAATATTTTAATGACTTTGTTGGACCAGTACTCAAATCTATATTTTCCAATTTGTTGGCTTGCAGTGTAGTTGTAATGCAACAATTTGTTATACATTCATACGAGCGTGCACGCACGCACACACACACACACACACACACACACACACACACACACACGCGCGCGCGTGCATGCGTGCGTGCGCGCATGCGTGCACATGTGCACACACACACACATAGATAGATAGATAGATAGATAGATAGATAGATAGATAGATAGACAGACAGATAGATAGATAGACAGATCGATGAGAGTGCTTTGGATAATGTCTGGTGAGAAATTCACACTGAATTTGTGTGCTAATATGTTTGCAATGTCTACTGGGTCAGAAATTACATGTAAGAACTTTGGTGTGTATCCTGCATTTGAGGAACAGATGTTTCAATTTATTGATGAGTAATTAAAGTCTCATGAATCATTTTGTTTACAAGGAGTTCATTGAGTACATTTGGTAACCTTGCATGATTCCCATTGGTCATAGCAGTTGTCTTATACAGGCTACAAAATGAAAGTTTGTCCTGTTTAGTGTAATTCGAAGCCCCATTGCGGATCTTTGGGAATCTGTCTAGAGATGATGTGGTTCATTAGAAATATGGAGACACCATCACAGTTAGGAATCTCTTTTGTCCGTTAATATCTCAAGAGGAGTAAACTTTTGTTAGAATGAGCTTTTTAGCAGATAATCCTTTCAGCATGCTTTGCAATGCCAGTTTAAAAGAGCATTGTTTTTTTCCAAAAGGCGCATTCCCAGTTACCATGTTCCCCGCCAAATAAATCCAACAGCTGTCATTAAGTTGTAGAAAAAATGTTGTCAACATGTTTGTTGTATAAAAACAGCTGTAGGGCATTACTGTGCAAACATTCTGATTTTTCTTGCCTTAGTTGCAAATTTTGGAGTCAAGCAATCCACTTACTACTTTATCAGTTCTAAATTTAAACAATCACATCACACTTTTATTATTTTAAATGTATTTCTTTTTTTCCCAGACTGTTCTTATTGTTTCTGATATTATCCTGTTTTTGTGATAGAATTTATCAAATCTGCTTATTAATCTTCTGTACTTGTTAAATTTACTTTGACTTCGATTGCACCTGAGATGATATCTGAACTATTTTTTTCTCTTCCTGCTATTATCTTTGTTAAATGTTTCTGCATACACATAAACCTCATTTTGTCATTTGCTCAAAGATGATACCTTATTTTTGTTTCTTCCCAAGCAATGATGTTATCTCCCATCTTTAGCCTTGGTTCTTTATTCCCTTTCTTTCATTGGTTCCTTATTCTAATGCTTCCATAGAACTGCTGAATTATTTTCCCTGTTACTTGAAGGTAATCCTATTGGAAGGATCTCTTGACACTATTTCTCTGCCCACGTTCCAGTAACATTTTCCAAGATAGTTCAGTGAATCTTTCAATATAAGTTTTACCATTTTTGCAGTTTTCTCAAAATGCCAAAAAGAAAGTCTGAAAATGATATAGAAATCCCTTTTCTTTTAAAGCCATTTCTCTCCAGCAGATCCTGAAGTCCTATTTTTTTTGATAAATATGTAAATTTTTTCTTTTGCAGATCTATAATAATCTTCCTGTTGTGGAAAACGTAGACCACCCATACAACAATGACATAGTACAGTTGTGTCCCACTTACCATAACTGTAGATGTTCAAGTGGATCACTGTTGTAGTATTGATTCTTGGGTCTTCCTGCCATACAGAAGCCCACCACTGGCCTGATTTCCAGAGTCTTTGCATTATCCCTAGTTGACAAACATCAGACGACTGAAGTCTAAACATCAAGTTATAGGAAGGCCATCCATCCATGTCATATTCAGGTCTTTTTAAGTAGTAAGCAAGCAGTCTGATGCCAAAGGATAGCACCAACTCCCATGATGTCTGAACCTGAGTGAGTAGGAAAATCATGAAATCATGAGGCAGAGAGAGAATGATGGAGATAAGAGGACTATCTGCATAGAACTCCTCTACCGCTTGCACCCAGCAAAGTGGAGACAAGTGGTCAGCAGATAGACGGGCTGTAGCATGGGGATATGAACTGCCACATTGATCTAAATAAACATCTACAATTATAGTAAGTAGGAAACAACTGTACTATGTTCTTCGTACAGTCCTTGGGAGGACTCCCAAAGCTGACAGGTGGATGGTAGGTAGGTCATCTGTATGACCCTAAGAAATAACATTTTGTAGGATGGCAGTACTGAAACCTGCTCCAACCCTGGAAACATTGTCTAGGTTATAGTGTTTTGTAAAGGTGTGCAATGAGTTCCATGTAGCTGTCTCTAGGATAGCTTGGGCAGGGAGTCCTTTGAGGAAAGCAGTGGTGATCGCCCTATGCCCTGCACAGTGGGCTTTAATACACTCAGGTAGATATTTTTCATTGTATGAGTAACAGAACTTAATGCAGTTTGCTATCCATATTGAAATGGTTTGTTTGGAAATAGGCTAGCCCTGTTTATCCTCTGTAAAAGCCACCAGTAATTGTTCTGCCCTATTAGGGTTTTTTGTCCTGTCTAGATAGTACTTGATCTGTCTGTGCACATCCGTAAAATGAAGAATTTGCTCTGCCCTGTTCTATGGATTTGGGAAGAATACTGGCAGGTGGATAGCCTGGTTTAAAGTAAGTTCTTATACCAACTTAGACATAAAGGATGGGCTTGTTCTGAGGGTTAACCTATCTCTGTGAAAGACAAACAAAGTTTTTTTACACATGAGGGCTTGTAGCTCTGAAACTCTCCTAGCTGATGTAACAGTTATATGAAAAATGGTCTTCCAGGTGAGCATCTTTAGCAGTAGGTTCAAAGGGGTGCAAAGTTAGTTTTTCTAGCACATTATTTAGATCTCAGGCAGAAACAGGAGTTCCTTTTGGATGTTCTAAAGCAAATCACCCCTTTTCGGAAAATCTTCATGTAGGGGTACACAAAGATAGGTGGAGCATTGTGCAGGCAAGCTTATATGGCAGACTCATGTACTTTAAAGTTTGAGTAGGAATGTCTCTGTCTAAACAAGCCTGACAGTAACTGTAGGACTCAGTTAATGTCTGCCCAGGAAGGGTTGCTGTTCTTGCTGTGACACCAAGTGATAATCTTTTCCATTTTGCCAGGTATAATTTCCTGGTATTGGGCTTCATTGCTTCCCTTAGAATAGAAAGCATGTCCCTGCAATAAGAGGCATTCATTGGTGTCAAAGCCTAATCCTTCCTGCTGTTTACCTGAAGGTTTCTAGGAGAGGATGGAAAACAGATCCTTTGTCTGAGAAGATCTGCTTCCTGTAGCAGAGTTTGTAATCTCCCCTCACTAAGTGTCAGGAATAGGAAGAACCAATGCTGTCTCAACCAGTGTGTGTGTGTGTGTGTGTGTGTGTGTGGGGGGGGGGGGGCACTAGGATCATGATGAGCCTGTCAGCCTTGACTTTTGTCAGTACCCTGTCGATAACAGACAAGAGCAGGAATGCATAAAGGAACACGTTTTTTCCATGTGAAAGACAAAACACCTCTTTTCCATGTCCCAGTCTGTTGAGTTCAAGAGCACAACTCCTGTAATTGTTTTTGTGGTAAAAGGTGAACAAGTCTTTGGAGAGGCCTCACGTCGTAGGGTAGGTCCAGGAAGACCTTTTTTAGTCAGCATTTGTTCACTGGAGTCTAGAAAATTTCTGCTTAGAGAATATGCCAGGGTATTGTTCCAATCTGGAATATAAGAAACTATGAAGGTTAGCCCTATTTCTTGAAAGGCTGCACACAGTAGGACACTGCTCACTCTTGATTGTTTATGTATCACATCATTGTGGTAGTGTCTGTCCAGATTTTCAGGATCACTGGGTTTAAGTTCTGCTGAAAAGCATTTATGGCCAGGTAGACTGCTAGTAGCTCTATCCGACGCATATGCAATTTTCTCTGCAGAGGGGTCCAAATGAACTGCACTTTCAGGGAACCTAAGTGGACCCCCCCCAAAGCTATGTCTAAACATCTGTGGCAATGGTTCTTTTTGCTTTCAGTAAAGTGAAATTTGCCCCATGTTGTGCCATATGGTGTTCTTCCATCATAGTAGCTTCTTCTTCAGGCATGGAAGAAGATGCAGTAGGTTCCAGAGGCTGAGAATGTTGTTCCCAAGCATTTTCAGGAACCATTGACGTTTTCTCATGTGTAACTTTGCAAGTGGGATCATGAGAATGCAGGACAACATGTACCTGAGAATCCTCAGAAATTCTTAAAAACTGCACTCAGACTATTACCCTTATCTGTCTTTTGAGATGCATTGTTTTATCCATCTTGCATTTACCTCCTCCCAGTTTATGTTAATATAGCTGGTACAGCAGACCTATTTGTTTGTTTACTTTTAACATTTTCCGTAGGGACCTTTGCCATTACAATGTTTTAATAACTACGTACAATTTAGAACTATTTATCAACACTCCTTTGATGGTCATAAGTTAAGACCTGGATAGATAACTTCAATGACAGACTATTTCTGTTGCTATTAGGAGGTATGGTCCCATATTCTCTAGCATGTGTTGTGTATTCTATAATTGTTCTACTTTCTATTCAGACCTTCATTTGTGTACTCCACATTTTCTATAGAATGTCAGATATTTTCATATGTCATAATATAAGGTATCATTAAAATCAGTACCTTAACATTTTTCAACCTTGCAATAAGTCCTGTGCAGTGTTAATTCTTGAATATAACTATAAAGCAAAAATCAGTGATTTCTCTGCTTCCCTCACAGTTACACCATTTTTGTACTGTCACTTCCAATATCTTTCATGCAACATCATGCACAGCTATTATCCAGTTTATGCAAAATGTAAAATACGTTTTTGAAAATTGTCAGTTTGCAAATGCCCTTTCCTTACATTTATAAACTTAATAATATAAATCTATTGAAATAAACAGTTCAGTCGCAGCATGTCAGTTCAAAGTGCTACTTCGTCTCTAAGGAAAACAATTCTGGCTAACCAATAAAAAATAATTTATACCACTCCTTTAACAGTGTTGATTTATCCAGAAGATAAAAAGCAATACCTTTACCTCCCACTTCCAGTCATTTGTATTGCTTTTCTTTATCAATAATTACATTACCTTCCATGGAATATTGTACACAGCTTAGGGCAATTAACATGAAAAAAATGAGTTTTTTTTCAGTTTGCAAATTGACCTTTCTTATATCTGCTGATTAATATTTAGGGATGATAAACTTAAAAGTACAGTTTCACTTCATCATTTCACACTAGTTATTTTCTCTGCCTAAAAGATAAGAAAAGCTGGCAATAGACTTCAATCTTCTAGCAAGGAAATGTAAAAAATATTTACCCTGCTCTTTTAACTGAACTACTATGGAATTCACTAAATTTAGAATAGTCTATACAAACGGATTAAAAAAGCAGTTTGGGGGGGGCATTATATTTTGTCCGTTGTGCATTACTCCTTTTCACCTAATTACATTTTCCCACTGGTCTTGCCCCTTCTTCTTGTATTACATTTAGGAATGTTCACTTAGAATAATTTCTTTATTTTTAATATTTTCCATATGAACCTTTCTTATTGCAATGTTTAATAACTATATGCATTATCATAACATAAAACTGTTTTAACATAAAACATTTTAGACAGTGATTATGGGGACTAAACAATTATTCCTTTCTGCATTTTCAAGAATGTGTATAAACCACAGCTTCTCCTTCCTCCATATTTCTTATAGTTCTGTTAATTTATTTTGTAATCTCCTATTTCTGGACTTCCAGTGCAGTGAGTTCATTTTACATCAGCGATATCCTCAGTAACTGACTGAACGGCTTTGGGGATTACACTTAAACCAGTTTCTATCTCTTTTATCTTATTTTTATTTCAAAGCATGTAATCTTCCATGTATCCTCCAATTTTCAAGAGCTCATTGTAGATTTTGTTTCAGTATCAAGAAATGCCATGATAAATTCAGCAGGAATAATTCTCTAGGATATATGTATATGAGCCACAAGGGCTGAGTTTAGGCCAGCATTTTGGCAACTTCTCTCTCTTTCTCTCTCACTCTCTCCCTCTCTCTCTCTCTCTCTCTCTCTATATATATATATATGTGGGTCTACTTGATATGATCGACATTTCACAATGTCGAAACCCATATGGCCAAGACCATATGCTCGACATTCCAAATGCCGAACATACAAGTAGACAAAAAAAAAAAGAATAAAACTAACTTTAAAGATGCTAGCAGGGGGGGGCTCTGCCTCCCTGCACCCCCCCCGTGGTGGGCTCCACCCCCATCCCCCCGTAACTTTAATATACCAACTCTGAGATCGCACTACAGTGTGGAAATGGAAATCTTTCCATTCCGCACTGTACGGAATGCCGGTTCCCCATGGTTGACATTTCAAATGTCAATCATATGGTCTTGGCCATATGGGTTTCGACATTGTGAAATGTCAGCCATGTGAAGGGGACCCATATATGTGTATATATATATATATATATATATATATATATATATTTTTTTTTTTTTTTTTCATTCTTAGCAGGCAGAATCAGAACACTTTTATATAGCAAATTAATAGTCTTGGACTGTTTTAGTGTTATAGTGAGCCAAAATAGTGCTATTTACCTTCATGGTACCGTACCCAAATTTCCATCTTCCCTTTCCTTATGCCTACAAATTCTTTTAGACCCTGTGTATTTATAACTGCAGATAACTTTCACAGTCCATGCCGGACCCAATAAGTAGTCACAATATGTTTTTCCTCATGGTAAAATGTTTAAACTTCAACAACATGGGCCTTAAGTCTTCTGTTAAAAAGATACACATCCTAGATGTACATTTTTTTCAAAATCAAGTTATCATTGCATACAAGTAGAAACAAAAATGGTCTAAGAAAATGACATATGTTTATTGGACCATTGAGATTATTTAACCTGTAAATCTCTTCACAGATTATTGCTTTTGAGTGGCAAGTTATAATGGTCGTAGAATGACCACCTTCATGATAATGAAGAAGGCCTGATATTGGCGAAGTGTTCCACTCCACAGACCCTTCTACTGTGGCTCTTTGTATGGGATTAACTTTGATGCCCTACCCTTCTTTGTTTCCTTCTTTAACTCTCTGACCAATTTCCATACACATGACTGCCTTGTTACCACCATACCTCTCAATTGTGCATATTTTTGCAAAATGTTCAGATTTTTCCCTCATATTTTTGGTCTGTTTCTCATACAATTTGTGGATTTCTGGCAAATCACTGAGAGCTGAAGTCACAAATAATGACATACATTTAAGTTTCAGACTTTACATTCTTCAGAAAATACAGGCAAATACAAATCCTGTTATTCTACAAACTTTCTAAGTTTATACAAACAATATTAAAAGCTGTCCCTATTTTTGGTCCTTTGTCCTCATTATAATAGGTTTTATTCAGATTTCTTGCACTAAGAGTTTGAGAAGTATGGTTACCACCACAAAGGCCATTAACATAACCCAAGTCTCACTGCTAAATAGACTGTTCCCTTGAGATGAAAGGCAAACCAGGACAAACAAGTATGAAATGACAGCATAAAGCAGGATAACCTGAGCTTGGTTCTGCTTATATCTATGGGATTCTGTGATTATTATTTTTTTTTATCTTCCACACTTAAAGTCAATGGCAAAGTTGATTGTGTTCTAATCTCTGAATCTTTAACACATGTCCATGATTATTTCCTCTTACTACATTATTGTTCAGATTACAAGGCCATTTTTGCAACAATAGATAAAAAAGTCATTGGCAGCCTTTAACTTTGAAGGTGTTTATTACTACAAAATATCCAATTTGATACAGACAAGCATTTCAGGTATTAAAAACATTACATAATATTCCACCATTTGTTGTGTGAGTATGTTTTAACATAGAGATTCAAGCCTGTTCTCCACAGACAATGGCAATTTGCAAATAATAAAGCTGTATGAAAACTTTGCAGTGTGATACTGATAAAGCCTTCCAGGTCTGGATGTAAACAGGATCTACAAAGAAGTTTTACATATGTATCATGGGCAGGAGAAACAACTTTGTAGTTTAAAATACAATCATCTCTACAGTGGAATTAGAAAAGCCTTCAAACAATGCCTGCTTGTTAAATAATCATATTGATAAATTATTCCCTGTCTTGTGGTGCCTTGGACTGACATATTGATAAATTCTTAGACATCAGAGTAAAACGACAGCTAGGACAGAAATCCACCATCAATACAACCCATCATGACTATATGGAAATTAACCCTAATAAGATCAATAATTGCTTTTGGCAATTTTACACAAAATAGTATGCTGACAACTTTTACTTGAATAGCTCACTTGGAATACAGGGAACCGAGAATTTTTCAATAAAATTGCTACAACTGTCTAGCTCATTATCAGCAACTCAACTGATTTATTCTTCCACTTTTGGCTTTTTCCGGTTAGGGTTTGCCACAGCAGATCACCTGTCTGCTCATGATTGGCAGTGAAGTTTTACGGTGTTGAGTTGTCATCCCAGCACCCAAACTTCCACGGAAGGCACGCACATGCATGCACTCATGCCTAGGGCCAATTGGATTATCTAATCCACCTACAGCATGTCTTTGGGATGTGGGAGGAAACCCACGCACCCATAAGGAGGACATGCAGACTCCATACAGAAGGGACCCCAGCCGAGGATCAAACCGGAGAGCCTCTTGCTTTGAAGTGGGAATGCTAACCGTGGCACCACTGTGGCCACCCAACACAACTCAACTCAACTGATTTATTAATGACCATAATCACTGAAAAAGATGGAAGTCATCCCACGCTATCAAAATATTGACATCTCATGGAATTAAAGCTGAATTGTGCAAAATACTTCAGCAAGTATCTTCTCCTGACCTCACTGTTTTTGTCAGATAGACAGCTGCTATAGGGGGTTATTCTTCCTCATTCAAACTGTCACATATTACAGGTTTGCCCAAACGAAGTGATGTCATCAAAGTTAGCATCTATTAATCTAATTCCGTATTAAATAATGAAGCTAAATTATATACTAAGATCTAAGCCTTCAGAATCATTGACTTATGCTTAAATCTAATGTATTTTTTCATTAATTACAATGTACTGTAAAATTATTATCTTACTTAAGAAACAGTTGTTGTGTTTTACCAAAGAGGCAAATGACTCGAGTTTCAGTAGAGCTCCTTGTGAGAATACTGCAAATTGTGCAGACATAATTGTTGTCTATTCTCTTTACATGATGACTGTCATTTGAACATTTAATCAGCTGTGATTGTATGAGCAGATAGCTCACAATGTAGTGTGAGAATCCTTGCATTTCCATTTAGTGCCTGATGTGAAAATGGCCTTCACCATTTTTAGGAAGGCTGTTGAGTATAAATGTATTATCTCTTCTTTGCAAATTCACTGATATTCTAGCCCTACCTTGCTCTGTCCAAACAATGAGTATAGGGAGTGTGCAGAAATTTAAGGTAAAAGAAAAAAAATATGCCCACTTTAATCTCACAGCTTTTGCAAAATGGATATATTTATATTAAAGTGATTTAGATAAACATGGAACATAGCATACTGTCAGAACATTAGTTGTGATTAAAAAAAAAAAAGAAAAAAAATATAGTAAGTCATATATTTAAGTTTGCTTTTTTCCAGGTAGAAAGGTTAACCTGCTTCAATAGCAGTGTTGAATTTTGAAAATCAAAGCCACAATTGTTTCTGTAAAATATGTAGTGTTGCAGGGTAATGAACTCTAAATCTGGTGGACGTTTACATCAGTTGTCCACATACGATTTTGTACATAGCCTGGAAATTTCCAAACCAAGGCAGTGAAGTCTTCTGACAGAAACAATAGCTGATTTTCCTGTGAAAGTCTCTGTGGAGATCGCATGATAAGTAGAATGTCCACATTCTTTCAATAGGTAAGAAACTTGATTATTATAGGGGAATGTTGTTGAAGTTGGGCAGTTTTGGATTTCAAGACTCAGTGGATATCCTCAGTTATGTACCCTCTTCAATGGTTTAAAGACCCTACAGTCTTCAGAAAAAAATAATTGAAAAAAAATCCAGTAAATTGCATGTTTCTTCTACTTCTAGTAGGTCAAGCAACATCAACCAGATTTGTCTGGAGTGCCTCTCCATACTTTCTGCTGTATTATAGCATTATAAATGCTCTTATTTTTTCATCCTCAAGTATCTGTCTTAGCTTCATTTCACCAACAATTTTATTTGCAGAAGCAATACATGCTTTAAAATCAGAGATGATGGTCTTATTTTTCTCATACTTCATTTGCAAGTAAGGCACTACAGAATTCAAGGTAGTAAGCAGCTACCTTAAATCACCTACTTGCTCCATAAGCTCTTCCTCTAACAAGGGAATGGCAACATTTTTCTTTTTAGATTTGTTAAGGGTGGGCTTTGAGACACTATCTTGAAAGTTTCTCAGCGGTGTTAGGTGAGTATGTCATGAGGCAGTCAATTCTTCTTCAAAAACATTTAATCTGACATCATTTATCTGGCACAGATTTTATGGATAAAATGGTGATAATGACAGCAAACAACTTTATTTTGGTTTCTACATTTAGTTGAATACTATGGCACTTATGCAGTGGAAATTGATGTGTAGTGCGAGCTCAATAAATACGAGTCTTCACTCAGCTTCACAATTACCAGAATTCTTTCTGGGCTTGCTGCTATACTGTTGTCAGAGGCTTAGACTAAAAAGGTAGTTTATTTAACTATCTACCCAAATGGAGATGAGTCTGCTGTCAGACTTTGAAGATTTGATGGATTTGATGTAGGCAACACTCTTCTAGAGACCAATCTCATTGCCCATCTGTTTGAATATCTCAGTTGATGTGGGGATACTAGCTGTGTAGAGAGTACAACAGAGGTGCAAACTGAAAGCTTTTTTAGATACAAGGTAAAACCTTATGAGCAGCATAGTGGGATAGTGTTTATGATCTATGCCTCACAGAGCCAGGAACTGGAGCTCAGTACTGGTCATCAATCACAGTCCATGTAGAATTTGCATTTTCTTTCTAAATATGTGTAGGCTTTCTCCAGGTACTGTGGTTTTCTCACAAATCTTAAAGACATGCTGATTGATTTGATGGTCCAAATTGACCATGTGTGTTGCATTTACCTTTGCCTATATGTCCTTAGTCTTGAATGAAAAGGGCTAGAATGGACCAGTTCAGTCACTTATTTAATACAAATTGAATACAATACTCATATGAAGATGATGAATAACAGCAGATGTCCATGCTTACTGTAAATATAGTGCATTTTATGTTATTTTGGTTCTTGTTTTACTGTCAAGTTAAATAATTTCTGCAAAGTAGCAGAGAGGTTGTGGTTGCAAATCTCCAAAGGACACTCCTTCTTCCTCAAGCAATTTGTCTCATCTGAAATTAAATTGATGCCATGTTCTGTGTCAGTGTCTCTCCTCCATTCTGGTAAAAATTGGATGCAATAGACAAGTCTGCTGGTTAGCAGGGGATAATTATTCTACAGTGTAAAGTATTATACTGATGAATCATAGAGGCATACTTAACCTGTTCTGCTGTGACCCTGAGCTGTAATGCCCACTTGAAAATATTCTCTATGCCAGAAAATGCACCATCTATGGTTACACCCCTGCAGTGATATCTTCTAGGCTGACTGTAACCCTTTATGGATTAGCTGCTGCTATCATGGCATTTCACACTATATCCCAAGGTATTGCCACACTGATGATTAACAGAGTCACATATAATGGGTGTTTGAAAAAATAAAGCCTTTCTGGGAAGCCACTAAGATATAGTTAAAGACTTTGTTGGACATTAACTTACCATGAACTACTGAAGTATGTATGTTTGGATAGTATTAATATTTTAATGTTATTACCTCTAATTCTATCTAGTAATATTTACACATTTATAAGCAAGGAATGCTCCAATAGTAGAGGGTCAGAAGGTCTAAGTGCTGCATAATTTCTATGCAGTTCATGTTCATTGAATGGTGCTGGAATGTAATATAGATGAGCCGGGTACAGCTGGTAAAATTCTGTCTTTGGCGACTATTGAAAAGTGATTGCAATATCTACTGCAGTTAAGAAACTTCAATAGACATATTATGTGATCATGCTTGAAATGCTTGGGTAAGAGACCAGTGGACAGGGAGAGTTTGTAAAATGGGAAAGTGATTTTGATATGCATGAGGATATAGTGCATGGCTTTTGGAGGAGGATTTTACATCATCCTTGTTCAGCAGTTTGAGAATTGCTTTGTGTAAGATACTTTTAAAAGATAAGGTTGGAATATAGTCAGCCAGAATAATGGAGAATGAAGTAACAGCTGGGCAAAGATAATTATTTAGACCTGAGATATATCATGAAGGAAGGTTATCTTTGAAGCTAGTAGATGATAGATAGCTGGAAAACTAAGATGTGGAATTGATTTTTCTGCCAGTTAAGACTTTTATGACTCTTCAGAGGACAAAGGGAGGGGAATCCAGATCAGTCTGCTTGTCTCTGAGATATATAACTTTGTCAAACTTGGTGACTATTCTGCATTTTTCCTTAAATTAAAATACTTGCTTTGTAAGGTATTGTTTTGAGACTGTTTCTTCCAACTATATCATGTCAAATCTTTTCTTTGAGGATGGATTTTATTTCATAACTCAATCAGGAGCAAGTATTGCCTTTTACTCATCTAATCTTTGTAGGGAAGAGGAAATCCTGAATATTAAAGAGGGTGGGTTTGAAATAGCAGTATGCTATGTTAGGCCAATTGGCATTAATGATTGATCTCCAGATTATGTCCCATAGGTGGGTAGTTAATGAAGGTTTTATCTTGGCAAGGATAGGGTGTTGTCTTACACAGAATGGAAGGTATGCCTTGGATTTGAATAACCAAAGAGATATAACCGGGCAATGGCTGTATTGTCTGCATGGATGAAAAAACACATTTATGTGGAATATTCTAGAGAATAAGGTATAAGGCTGAGTCTGATCATCCTGATATATTTGGCTTGGTAGGTTCCATCTGTAATAGTCTAAGGCCAAGAGATCTATGAAAACTTTTTTTCATTGGCTACCCAATAGACCTTACATAAAGCCAAGGAAAGAATGCTTGCTGGGTTAGAAGATTTTGACAAGACAGACATTTGGAGAAATTTTTAATCTGATTAACAGACTTCATCTTTTTTATATGCACTCTGGATGTGCGGTTCATTTTAAAGAACTTTGGGCTTATTTTATTGATGTTTGCATTGTGTTATCTACATGTTTAGATTGTGACATGTTGCATTCAGAAATATATGAGTATGTGTTTATCCAGAGATTCAGCACTTCAAAATTAGTTTAGGGTGAAAAGTAAATCAATGTAGTAAAGAAATAGCCTGTAGAATGCAGAGGAGAGTTAAATGAGGGGGGAAGATTTCTAGCTTTCTTTAGTGGAAGCATTTTAAAATTAAGGAAATCACTGAGACAAATACTAAAAAAGTATAAAGGTTAATTTGCAGCTAAAAAGTGAACTAAATAAAAAGCTGTAGAATCATAGCATGGATTGAAACAGGGAGGCTGTATAAATAAACTACTGTTCAGCATGTGTCTGAATTAAACAAAAAGTTAGGAAAGATGAAATAAAATATATGTATTTTACTTGGCCAAAGTAATTATTTCCCTAAATTTTTGTCATGGAGACTATAATAAATATCTCCATTCAAAATCTGAGGTGCCGTCTTTCTTGAAAGAATGTCGCACCATACCCATTCACAAAGGAGGTAACTCCATTGACATTATAAACTTCAGACCCACCGCGATCTTCAAACCACTCTCAAAAATACTGGAAAAATGCATACATAAGCAAATCATGAAATAGCTTCTACAGCAAAACTTGCTCACTCCTACACAGCATGGCTTTCGCTCTAAACATAACACTACAACTGCCCTTATATCCTTCATTAATACTATTTCTCTAGCCAGAGACAATTATAAGTTGGTCTCCTGCCTATTCCTCAACCTTTCAAAATCCTTTGATATGGTCTCTCACCCTCTTCTGCTAAACAAACTGGCTAACCTAAACTTTTCTGCCTCTACTATTACCTGGTTTTGCAGCTATCTCACTGACTATCTACAATTAGTGAGATGGCTCTCAGCTCTCTCCCTCCTCTTCCTGTCAAAATGGGAGTCCCCCAAGGCTCTAGCCGTGGCCCATTACTATTCAATCTATTCACTAATCTACTCTATACCTCCTGTCCACAGTCATCCCTTGTACAATACACAGATGACTCCACCATCATCACCATTGCAGAAACTCCCTGTGACCTTATCTCTGTAACTCAAGCATCTTTTAATTCAGTCAAATTTTAGCTCTGTGACAACCAGCTAATTTTTAACCCTAAAAAGACAAAACTCTTACTATTTCTCCCAAACAACTTCATCCACCTTAAACCTACTTTTCATGTACTGTCCCTCAATAACACCTCCATTAATATTGAACCTAGTGCAAAACTACTAGGAGTAACAATAGATGACCAACTCAAGTTTGATCTACATGTAAACAACTGCATCAAAAAGACACACCAAAAGCGTGGCATTCTTTATCAAAACAAATTCTAACTAATAAAGCAAAATACCCTTTCTCATGCATACCTCCTACCTAGCCTTCTATATAGTTTCCAGATTCTTACCAATCTTAACTCCACACTACTAATTAAACTAGAGTCTACCTATAATAAGGTTGCCAGATTCGCTGCTCACCAAACTTATAAATCTTATCATTGTATTTCACTAAGATACCTAAACTGACTGCAATTACCTCACCAGCTTCTACTCTCTCAACAACAGGTAATTCACTCTATACTATACCTGAAATCCTTCTGCCCTAGCCTATCTCCTCTCATATCTCAATATTCCCCCACAAAGTCCCTACGTAGATCTGACCTTAACCTACTACAAATAAACAAATCTAAGACTAAAATCGACTGCAACCTCTACAGCTACAACCCTACCATATCATGGAACAAACTACCACTAGAAATCATGTCCCTCAAACATCCAAAACAATTCAAAAATGCCACTAGAGAGTACCTCCAAACTCACTGGTCCTGAATCTGCACTCATCCTTCCTGATCTAGCCCATTAATTCTTATGTAATCACCAAAATTTCAAACCTTTGTAGCTCGTAAACCTCTTCAACGTATCGCTCTTCTTCTCCATCTCTTATCTCCCTTTCTAATGTCACATATCTCATGAAATAACTACATACACTATGAACTCTTTTCACTGTTTATTGAAATGTTTGTATCAAATAATTTCTCTTATGTATGCTTATTATATTTTTTCTCCATTATTATTTTTCTGATAAAAATGTATTTCATTGTAGGTATACATTGTAACCTGCTGATGCTGTTAACACTAAAATTGTAAAACTGTGGAGCTTTTCTCCATGGGCCTCCGCTGAAAAAGGGCTACTTAGCTCAGTCGGACTAACCCAGTCAACAAATGTAAAATAAATAAATAGTGAACTGCTGATAATGGGACTACTAAATGAAGAATGAAAATATTGTTATTGTTAGTGAGCCTATAGATATTAACAAGATTATAACTTCTGAATATCAAAGTATTAATATCTACCTTTCTCTGAGATTCAAAACCTTTTGCAGAAGATTGTTTAAATATGGTTAACCAGGATGACAAACTAATATTATTTTAGCCTATAGCCTCATCAGAGATATTTGAAGCTCTAGATTATATCCATTTAGGAAAGCACAAGTACCTGATAGGAGTACATTTTCACTTGAGTTTTAGAAAGCAGTTAACTATCCGAGTGTTGTACTTATTTAATAAGACGAGTAATAAGCACACGAGTAGAAAAACAAGTAAAAATCACGACAGGATGTCCCAAAAGAGAACGCCAGCAGACTGTGTTCTTTAATATTAACGCAGTTTTATTTTTTTAAGAAAAAGCGTTTTCGCCACAAAAAGAAGAAGCTGCATTGCTTTTTTGTGGCGAAAACGCTTTTTCTTAAAAAAATAAAACTGCGTTAATATTAAAGAACACAGTCTGCTGGCGTTCTCTTTTGGGACATCCTGTCGTGATTTTTACCTATTTAATAAGACGAGGTATAGGGGCAATTTCCTATTTTATCACATTAACCAAAGATAGAATCCTTTGCAACAATTAGTGATACATATTGATTTGTTTACCGACGAACATCTATACCAAAATTTTAACATTTAGAGCCCATTCCATGGTATAGTGTAGTAAAACCCTGACTGTGAGTCAAGCAACACAAGTTTGACTAGTTGTCTAGGTACATATTGGAGCTGGTTAGCTGGAAGAGGAATTATGAGAAATCTGCCTCATCTCCTTCAAGGGGGAATGGTGAAAGGAAATGCTGTGAGGAGGGGGGGTGGGTGGCCATTCTGTAAATCATGATGTTGATGCCTGAATCTAAAGAAGAGCTATAGCTGTTGTAGAGGATAGAGGCAGATGTTTGCACCACGACCTCAGTCCAGGCCTTAACCATGTGAAACAATTATGCCCATCAGATACTGTTGCCCTCCACCTCATTGGGGAGGTAGGGCTTAAGAAAGAAAACCCCCTACAAGCTGCTGTAAGATGGAGCCTCACCTACCTAGTCCCAATCTCAGTGTATGACTGCTTCCACAACTATAGTCCATGTAGGAGGATCAGTCACCCTTTATACATTCATACATACAGGCTCTGACCTAAAGGGGAGATCATTCTGGTGTTGTTTACATGGGAGGGCCATAATGGTTCAGAGAACTGAGAGGATGGGGCAATTTGGGTGCCAGTAGAAGAGGCAGATATCCACAACAGTAGGCAGCCAAAAACCTATTTAATGAATGAATGAATGAATAAATGAATGAATTAATGAATGAATTAATTATTAATTTAATTACATGAATCAAATAAAATTTAGGCAATAACAGTTTGTTCCATATTACACTTATGGCACATAGCAAGCTTGCTTTTTTGTTTATGTATGTATGTATGTATGTATGTATGAATGTATGTATGTTTCATGTATATATTGTTGCCCTCCACTGGTCCAGCCTGATGTCCCCTCTACTTTCATACAATTGGACAATTTTCTAGAAGAGGAGGTTAAAAGTCAGGCATCCCAGGCTAGATGACATTTGTTCCAGTATACTTGTGGAGAGAATAAGATGGCAGACCTAGCCAGCTTCAAGCACAGCAGAGAATGGGATGCCCTCTACCATGGGTTATTCACACAGCTTCTTCATTAAGATCCACATGCTGCAGATTGCTTGATGACTTTGCATGGCATAAGCATGTTCTCACAAGGATCATACTGATGGGTGTACCTCCTAGAGCTCGCACTAGATGTCACCCAAGTGAAAAACCACTGCAGCTTTCCTCTCTATAGGAAGGTCAGGCTGATGTTAGCTGCTTATTCCCATCCTGCCAGGTCATCCACTCCACCACCACTGCTGCTACTTGAACAAGGGTAATTTGGATCTCTGCTGGGGTTTCATATCTCTTTGTTAATACAAAGCTTTATTAAGAAATGTATGGGATTCCAAGTCATGTTAGACTTTGTCTTATGCATTGCCCATAGGACTATAAATTCAGCAGACATATTTTTGTATTTTCAAGAGTTTTTGATATAGCTTAAAGGGCTTAAGTCTTGGAATTCTTGGTTATCCGACCTACTTTCCTAAAGATGAAGTGAACTTCTGTATTCTGCACTCATCACAAGAGTCATCAGTAACAATGCATCTTCAAACTTTACTAGAAAAAATAGACACTGCCTGTGCCTTTTATTACCACTTTGTTTTGGTAGTTTTTGCTTATATTATATTGTTATTATTATTCTATAATATTCCTTACGTTTGAGACTAAAGTTATTTTTTTTCTTTTTTTTAAGCTTTAGTATCAGACTTGAGGAATATTATAGAATAAACAAGAATATCTGTCCAACATCTTAACAATTTATCATCAACTTTATTTGCAGAAAACTGCACAATAAGGCTCTCTCAAACAGATAAATATTTGCAACAAGCTTTACTAGCTGTCTGGTGTTTTTTTTTTCTGCAGCTATATTATTTTCAAACATGAGCAAGACAGTTATACTTCTTGTCCATAAGTCATGCTTGGAATACATCTCTGCAAATGATTATAGATTGTGTCAGAATTTACTGATTTGGGGGCAATTATGAAACCAATATTAAAAAAGTGTTATTATATTCTCCTGTTGTCAAAGAAAGAAGGATTCATTTCTTAGTTTAAAAAAACTGTATCCTGCTCTCCTCAGCAAAATCCAAATTGTAAAGATGGCGGTTCTCCTTAAAATGTTATTTCTTAGGCATCTTTCCTTATTAAAGTTATTTAAATAACTTAACATTCTTCAGACTAACATATCTTTGCTTCTAATGTAATTCATCAATGCTTAACAGTTTGCATGAAATAAGTTATTTTCCCAAAAAATTAAAGAATGATTCAACATTCTCGCCACTCTTACTATCTGACCTTTGTATACATTTTTCTTACCGTGATAGAGGTGGTAGCTGTTGTAATGAAGGTGTATGTTGGAAAAGGTTTCTTCCTATAAATAGTAGACTCAACATTTTGATTAGATTTGTTCCTCATTACAGTGACATCTAAGAATTCACCTTATCACAATTAGAATAGTAGGTGAACTTCAAACATTCTATGTAGTCTGATTGATGTATTCAATACATTTGACCATGGAACTTTCTTCCTGGTTCCAAATAATAAATACATCATCCAGGAATCTTAATAAATTTTCAAAATTAGATTTGTGGATGGAATCTAAGACATATTTCTTTATATATATATATATATATATATATATATATATATATATATATATATATATATATATATATATAAACTAAGGTTGCATACAAAAGAGAGCAAGCTGTGCCCATTGTCACCCCCTTCAACTATTGAAAATATTCACCTTCAAAGTGTATATTATTGTTTTATAAAACTGTCTCCATCACATCAGCTAAAAATCTGATTGATCTGTAGTCTAAGTCTATGAATTCCACCAATGCTATATGGAAGCATTTCAACCCCTGATGGTGAGGTATACCGGTAAATAAATAAATTTACTGTTAAAAAATATTTCAGTTTCTGGTGGAGTTTTGATACGATTTTTGTTAAAAAAAAAACAAGAATCTCTTAGGATATGGTGAATATCTTAAACAAATTTCTTCAAGATTCAGTCAATATAGACAGCCAGTGGGTATGTTTTCGAACCTTGGGCTGAGGCTATTATCTATAAGGTGGATTTAATTTATTTCTGTGTACTTTAGGTATCCCAAATAGGGAATGTATCATGTTTTTTTTGACACTAAGAAATTGTAAGTATCCATAGAAATAAAACCTTATATAATCTTCTAAAAACAAATCAGTTTTCTTGTATGCTATATATATTTCATTTTTCGATACTGTAGTGTAAGCATCAATATCACACTAATCTGTTAAGAATTTATTTTACTAATGTAATCTATTCTATCTGCCAAGACCACACCCCCACCTTTGTATGGTTTCATAACTCTTATGTGATTGTCAGTATGAAAATTATGTAATCTTTCTCTCTCCTCTGTCTAAATTCCAATGGTGTCTCGTTTTATATTTAGTTTGTAAAAATGTCTTTCTCAACATTTTTTGAAAATTGTTATAATAGAGTTGAAAGGTGAGTTTTAAGCACTTTTCTTTTACATATTTATTTATTTATTTTTATTTTTATTTTACATTTGTTGACCGGGATAGTCTGATTGGATACATGTCCTTTTTCAGTGGAGTCCCAGGGAGAAAAGCTCCACTCATAACTTTAAAAATTGTTACACAAAGTTATTAAAAACAATAAATAAATAAATAGAGAAAATATGCATAGTGACAATCATAGTTCCAGATACACAGAGTAATTTCTTCAGTATTACAGAAAAGTAGAGTGTTTCTATTTTACAAACTAGAAAAACAAATCGCGATGGTAAAATACCTATTTATGACTTGATTACATTGAAGGCGTTAGGATTAGCACAGTGGCAAAGCCATCTCATTTTTAGATACTGTTTTAGGCATTTCTTGAATTGGGCTAGAATAGACCTGGAAGTGATTTCAGCAGGAAGTGAGTTCCAGACTTTGCCAACAGAGTTAGCATAGAATGAATCTCCTACTGAGTTGTTGGTACTGATTGTCTGAACTAGGATTTTGTTGGATGAGTGAAGTGTTTTGAGGTTGCTATAAGGTGTGATAATGTTTGTCAGTACAGGAGTGTTTTCAGGTTGATATAAAATTGTATGGGCTACTATTAACTGATTGAACTGAATTTGGTTAGGTATCTCAAGCCAGTCTAGGGTCAGACAGTTCAGACAATTCTAGAGTTCAGACAGTTGTGTGTTTGATATGTGGATCCAGTGGCAAATCTAGCGATATGATTAAAGCATGTAGAGAGTTTATTAAGTTCAGACTTACTCAGGTTTGTGAAGAGGGGAGATGCATACAGGAGGGTGGAAAGTAGATGTGTATGGGCAATAACTGTCCTAGCTGTTGGAGTGAGAAAAGGTTTGATTTTGTATAGAGAGCCAAGTTTTTAACTTTTTTAATGGTTTGATTTATATGCATATCAAACTTGAGGTTATGGTCAACACTTACCCTTAAGAGTTTGGTACAGGGTTCTGGGACTATGACAGTGCCATTGTTAGACTTTAAAGTCAATGTAGGGGAGGGGGCTTTGTGAGTGAGGGGAAACAGGAGTTTTGTTTTGTTGGGATTTAGCAGGAGACATCTATTTCATAGCCAATTTTTGACTGTGTTAAAGATGTTTTGGGAAAGAGTCAGCAGACTTAAAGGGGAGTTGGCAGAGCAAATCAAAGTAGAGTCATCTGCATATTGTATGCAGGTGGCTGTTGGGATGGCCTTATGGAGCTCATTAATAAATATAGAAAATAATAGGGGTCCTAGTATTGAACAGTGAGAGGCCCCAAGGGTAATGGGAAGGAGTGTTGATAGTTTACTCTGCCACACGGCTGCCTGTTGTCTGCCACTCAGGTAAGACTTGAACCATCGGATAGATTGAACCTAGAGGGGGATAGTTTCAAGTGAGTGTATGAGTAATTGGTGATTGACCATGTAGAAGGCTTCAGAAGGATCAAGAAAGAGGGCAGAAGTGAGCTTATTGCTGTTGCAGTTTTGATTAATAACATTGCAGAAGGAGAGAAGAGTTGTGGTTGTACTGTGGAATGGTCTGAAGCCATGTTGTGAGCTGGCCAGAAGATTGGTCTGAATGACTGACTGACTTATACACATTACTTATACACCGAGTCAGTGCATAGAAAAGGCATAGTAATCTTTAGTCATCACTTACTTCTCCTTGTCAAAGACTCAGATCTGCTCATGGTTATCTGTTAGTACCCTCTGTTCCTGGAAGTGAAGTGCCAAGTTCATTTTCCTTATAAAGAGTTTCACTTCTAATAATAAATATGGTATGTCTAGTTTGTTAATAGGAACAACCCTGAAACCCTTACTGAACAGGGAAGAATGTCCTTCAGTAATAGCTTCATTTGTGTAATTAAATATGTTGAACACCTTGATGTTTAAAACCACTCCTTCATCCATAATCTTAATTTTAAAACTTTCATCTGTGTGTGTTTTTATTTTTGATTGTGTCATTCAGTTGTTTTAGTTGTATTTTCTTTTGTTTTCCCCTTCCCCCTGCCTCTTTCCCTGTTTCCCTGATTGCCCTTTGGACTGTCCATGTATAAAGGGATGCTCTCAGTTTGGGGTTCAGTATAAGGTTCGGTGGTGCATCTTGGGGGTAGAGGTGGAAATTATTCTCTGTTAGAAAAATCTATTCCATATGCGATGTGTGACATTGGTGAATAAAGAAGAAAAGAGACTACAGAAGCAGGGAAAAGAAGAATGGACCATTGATTTACTACTCACTGTAAAACATTACTTCTACACTGAGTTAAGGCAGAAAAAAGAACATTTTGCACAGGAGGCTGTCTGATCCAGTCACACCTAACAATAATTCAGGGGAATGCCCTGTAGTTAATATAACGTCCATAGACAGATTATTTATTTATTTATTTGCTTCTTTCTTTTTGTTTTGGCAATTGAGAAATGATAACACGCATTAGAAATCTGAGGTCTTCTAGGTTTTTCACTTTGACATGCTGTGGGATTATTAGGTTTAAGTTCTTCTTTCACAAAATCTTAACAGCTTTGTCAAAATTATCAAAAGCAATTGTTTCTCTGATGGTGTGGAATTTTTTAAATGGATGTTGCACTTAATATTGTCAGGTTTCACCAACTGCATTAAGGGTTGACACTACCCTTTCTTTTTCAGTACTAAAAAAATATTGGTCGATGTGTATATTCCAAACTTCACACAAAATTGTAACCTGGGGATGCACTTATCCAAGATCATCTTTTTAAAATGGCTAAAATATTAATAACATAGTTTTGTGTCTATGACCAGGAGAGACAATTGTTGAGGTAAAGAATGCAGTTCCATTTCTTTTGTAGTAGATCTGAGTCTTTGACAAGGCTAGTGATGGCTAAAGATTACTATTCCTTTTCTACTGCACTGAACAGCCTCCAACAAGATTTAAAACTTTGGAATCCATGTTTTGAAAAAATTGTGTATGATAGCTTGCTCTTTGTGCTCGGCAGCACAGTGATGTTTGACATTATGTAAGTGTATCTCATTGTCTGCTCCTCAATTATCTTCAGTAGGAAATGGTTTGCTTTTGTTGGTTTGACTACTTCATCCACTGGTTCATAGGTTCATATTTTGTTATTAAGCTAATCACCAGTAGGGCCATTACAAGCCTAGCCATACACCCCAAACTATTTGGGTCCTGAGTATTATGAACATCTACATGGGGGGCATGTTAGTAGGGAGGTAACTAAGGATTTGTGTGGGAGGGATAGTTAGGATGATACTTTTCTGATTGACAACCTCTGTTCATAAGGGACATGGGGACCAGACTGGGAGTAAATTTTCAATTTCCCTTCAAATTGTCAAGGTTTTGTTTGAATAGCATCAGAGATGCACTCTGTTTTACATGGTTGTGGAGCCTATTCCATAGTACAGGGATCCTTTGGGGTGCATATTTGGCTCTTCAGGATGTTCTGGTTATGTCACAAGCAAAGCTCAGATACCAGGATCTAGTGTTTTTGGGCTGTTTATTTTGCACATGTGCAGCAGATGAATCAGGGCTGGGTCTGAGGAAGGCCTGTAAGCTAGGCAAAGATGTCCTCTCAGCAGCCTGTAGGAGACTGAATACAAAGACGGAGCCTTGTATAGGTAAGGGTATAAATGCCTTACATTCACCTGGGAAAAGCCTTTGTGGGCATTCCAACTTTTGCAAGCATTTGGTTAGATACTTGCCAAAGAGGCATAGTATTCAAGCATAAGCATAATAAGGGTGGAGTACAATGGTACTATAACTCTCTTGGGCATGGATGCCATATCCTTACCTATAAGTTGGATGACATAGAATGATTTTCTTAGTGTCTTAGATACATGTTGGTCAAAGGCCCGATTGCTGCCCAAATATGTTCCCAACATCTCTTACTACTTGGTCTACTCTTGGTGTTTTTTTATCAATGGAGCAATTAATTTGGGTTGACATTTTCCCAAAGGGTATTATAATGCATTTTTTGACAATGAGCTTTAGACCGTGGCTTTGGAAGAAGTCATATGTCTGTGTTAAACCTTTTTGCAAGATGGGTGTGTCTTGAGGCGGATCTATAATAGCTCCCAATTTACAGTCATCTGTAAACTTTGTGAACCAAAGGCCTTGAACATTAGGCATGACTGCTAGGAAGTAGATACCAAACAAGAACATGCCCAGCACAGAGCCCTGGTGTACTCCACTGGTGACCAGTCTCTTGGTGGGGTTGATCTCACTGATCCTGACCTCTTGGATTCTGTCTGTAAACCAGACAGCCAGTAGTTTAGTGAGCTATGTGAGGATTTATGCATAGAGCAGGGAGCTTGTCAACAATGCCTGACTGGGGTAATGTATTGAATGCCTTGGTTAGGTCAAGATATGCAGTATGTGCTGTTTTACCCTTGTCCATTGTCTTGGCTACCATCTCAAAGGAGACTACCAGGTTAAGAATGCATGTCCTTCACTAAGTAAAGTGAAATTAGGATGGATCTAGTTACTCATTGTCCTTGTTTATCATTTCCACGATAATTTGTTCCTTCGGTCAGTGAATGGTCTGCCCTTGTGAAGGGGAATGACTGTCACGGTCTTCCATTCACTTGGAATGCAGCCTGTTTCAAGGCTGTAGTTGAACAGTGCCTCAAACAGTCCTGCTAGGTCATATTTTAGACTACTTAAAGGCTACTGGGGATGTTGTTGGGACTCTTGGAGCCGGTGTTCTTGACTTTAGTGAGTGCTGTCAGCACCCTTTCCCTACTAATAGTTGAGGATAGTATGTTGGAGGAGATTTTACCTGCTTGAGCTAGAGAGGAGTGAGAGGTGAGGTCTGAGATAAATTTTTCAGCAATTAGATTTGGTATGTCACCCTAATTGATGAAGGTGGTATAGTTCTCCACCAGTTCAGCACACTGTTGTGTGTTACCTTTAAGGTTCTAGACATAGCTGAAGAAGGCCTTGTGATTGTCCTTGACCTGTATCCTGACCTCATGATTGCCTTTGTTGGACTTTAGACCCCCTAGTTTCATTTCACTATCTAATTTCCCCTGCAAAGGAAACTACCTTTCTAAAAGACCCAATCAGACTTGCTGTTCTCTTTAACTTTGCTGCTGTTTTCTCCAACTCACTTTCTCTTTTCCTCATTTCCCCTTTTATTTGTTTATCTTTTTATTATCTGCTTTGTCCTCTAGACACTGAATTAAGTATGAAATGTTCTCTGCATTGATTCCCCTCACATGAACCACACTCACTCCTGGAAACATACAAAACACACACACACACACACACACACACACACACACACACACACACACACACACACACACACACACACACACACACACACACATGCACATATGGGCATGTTTTCTTAACTTACAACCAAGTACTGAAACAGGTTACATGCAGATGGTGGTTAAAACACTGGGGTGTGTGTTTTTCAGGTTGCAGTTTGAAAGTGTGGTCTGAAAAAAATCTCACAATTGGGTTTGTATACAGAAAAGCTGTCAGAAGGACAGCTCTACAAAACTGTGGTGAGAAATCTGAGATAAGGCCTTGACAAAATATCTCTGGTGGGGATGTAAACAGGTTGTCAGTATTCAAGTGTCATACCCAAAGGTGATGAACTACTGCACCTTGAGAAAGATTCTAAAGACTGTTCAGTAAACTGATTGAGACAAACGTGCTAAATGTTTTAATAACTCTTTGGACATTACACCTCAGGTCAGCAAGTTTTTGTTTTGCTACAAATTGACATATAGTGACTCAAATGAGGCTTTACATTCTGCTTGTTAAATGTTGAAGATATTGCATAGAAAATGTAGAGAAATAACAGAAATAAGTAAGATATGAACAAATGAATTTGAAGACACTTTGGGTTTTATAGGAATAGAAGGTGCGGGTTGGGGGGCAATTGGGAGTGAAATCAAGAGGTGGTGAGAGAGAGTAGTATATTTAATGGTGAATGGAGGAGGGATTGTAATAAGAAATCAGGCAAGGAAGGGTTAAGGTTAAAGGGAACGGTGCTAGACAGGAAGTGTGATAAGTGGAAAGTTAATGTGGTTTTATATAAGAGTTGTTGTGTATGGAGATCGGATTTAGGTGTGATCTTGCTGATGTATTATGTCCATGATTACCAGTAAGTACTTATGGAACAGGTATGCCTGGGTTAATATTTATAGGTGCAGTAGAAAGGGGCACATGTATATGTACATATATACATATATATATATATATATATATATATATATATATATATATATATATATATATGCAAAATGTCAAAACATAGAACCTCTGAATAACAAAGACAAGAGGATTGAAGTTTTGAAATTTTTAACCTTTTCAATGGAGATTGCTATACAGTGCGGAATGGGAACTTTACCATTCTGTTCACTCTAGTGCGATCTCTGACTTAGTATATTTAAGTAGCAGGGTGTAGGGAGTTCAGGGGGGCTTGACCCCTGCAAAAATGTGAAATTAGTAGTTTTCACCTTTTAGGTTTTTTTCTTGGTTCGAGATTTCAAAACTTTGATCCTCTGGTCTTCTCTATTCAGAGGTTTGATGTATTGAAATTTCAAGTATTGAAAGTGAATATATATATATATATATGTGTGTGTGTGTGTGTGTGTGTGTGTGTGTGTGTGTGTGTGTGTGCATTCTTTGAGGTCTTAAGTTTACTATGTAGGTGTGATTTAAGTTAGAAATACATGTTATTATTTGTACTGAGGGCATGCGTTTGGCATAAATTCTGAGTAACTAACTTACCAATGCATATTATTTGCTGTAGTAGGGCATGAGTTTGGGTTATATTCCATTTTGTCTGAAGGGGACTGTAGGGGATTGCATTTTCTGGTGTAAGTTGGTGTGGCTTCTTATCGATGGATCGGCTATTGTTGGCATATAATTTGTTTATAGTTCAATCCCTCTCAGTTGTGTCAAATGTCTTGATTTTCACTAAGCCCCCTTCTTTCATTGGTCATAAGGCATCCATGTGTCATCATTCACATTTACCAGTGGCATGGTACTTTTTGTGTTCCCCAGTCTGTTTTGGCTTCACCCCTCCTTTTATTGTCATTGTGGGTAGTGGTTTGATAAATCAAGGTTAACTGTGGCTGGCAAGGAGGTCTGAATGGTTCTCTCTTGAAGACAAGAAATGTGTGAGCCATGAAGTGCCCACAACAAGCAGTCACCCATCACGCATGAGCGGTGTGATGTTAACCTTTGTTGGGGGAGCATGTAGGAAGAGAGTTGTTGCATACAAACTTTCAGCCTGTTTTTTGGGGATGGTAGTTAGGCATCTAATGTTATTTAAAAAATAAAAAAGAAGGGGAAAAAAAGAGAAACCTAGCGACGAGCGACTTGGTACTTCAGTATGAATTATTAGGTTAGGGGAATAATGTTGGGGCAACTGCTACATAATAGCATAAAGCTTAAGGTATTTATCTTCGCTGGCAATGTGCTTTACCTGCAGGGTGACAGGAGACACCATTTAACTGACCAGTGTTTCAAGTTGAAGAGAGAAATTATTTTGGGTGTCATGCTCACTCCTATCAGCTGTCCCTGCTTTTCAAGGATATGATTCTGCACTTGAATCCTAGGTCTTTCCCTATTAATCCTCCTCATACATTGTGACTGTGGATGAAGCTGGGGAACTACACTGCAGGAAGAATGATAGTGGATAGGGCAGACATTTTGTTCATTCAAACAAGGTATATTTTAATGCACATTATCTTAATCTGTGACAGCCTTTCAGTTAATGGAGCTAGTGGCTTAAAGTGTTCCTGATCATTCCTGATTATGGCAAAACTTCTTACTGATTCTGCTATTATTGGTCTCTTAAGGATTAAGAATTATGTGGCACTCGGTAATGATTTTCTGTAGTTTCTGCCTGGCAGTTGGGGCAAGGTTATGGTCGGATGCTGTAGTTTAGTTGTGCAGGGTTCAACTTGGTTTGCAACTAATCTGGTTTCTGGACTTTGAGGGGCATGAAATGGTGGGTACCTGCTTGGGTAGCTGTTTTGCTTGGAGAGTTTTTAATCATTATCAATAAGGGGCAGAGTGTAGCATGCTTTGGTTATTAAGATAAGTTATAGGAAAGGTAATACAGCTATCAATATGTCATTCAAGATGAAGATAAGATGGACTATCCTTCTGGATAAGAGATATAGTCATATCATTGGCTGTAATGTTGTTATGTAGGAGGTTTAATGCAATTTTTTTCTTACTCTGTTACAGTTGTTAATGCTATTCTTTCTTTTGACAGACATCTAGAACTTGCAGTCTGCAGCAGAGATGGGCAGTGATTGTATTGCAAGCTTAAAAGTTGTTTTGGGAGATGGCAGTGAGAGAGTCTCCTTTGGTGGATGTGTCCAGCATAGCAAAGAAGAAACAGTGAGCATCAGCATCAAAGAGCAATTTGATGGCAAGAATAAAGCAAGTTATCAGGCTGACTGTTGATGCTGCAGTGGTTGTTCCAGTTCATGCAGCAGTGTCCGATACCAGTTCAGGTAATTATATTTTGTCAGGGTTAGATACAGGTACTGCAGATCTCTCAAGGTCTAGGGGTAGGCATTTGGGGAGTGAAGGGGGGGTCAGTACATAACAATGGCGAGGTTATGGGTGGTGTGTTGGATTGGGTTTTCCCTAGGGAAATTGGGCAGGTGCAAGGGTAGGTGTTCTTTGCAGGATTTACCTTAGGGTTCCCGTGTGGGAGTTTGGGGCCAGGCTTGAATAGGTTTGGGTCATCTCAGCAGGAGGTGGGTTCCAATTTTGGTATACAAACTGGGGACAGGTTAGCTATTCAGACTTTGTTCAATGCAAAAGGAGGTCTTTTCTGACCCTGCACATCCCTGCATCAGCTAAAGAGAAGATCTTGAAGAGTGAATATATTGATATATTTGAATTAGCTGATGCAGAAGGGGTCCAGCATTTGTTGAAATCTGAAGTGGCCAATAACAAGGGTCTCTTGGTGGCCTTAACAGCATTGGGTCATAAGAGAGTCAGGAGACTTGTAGCTTAGACTTGGAAAAAATTTATGCTGGGTTTTATGTACAATATGGCAGTTTGGCTAGAGAAGAATAATTTGCTGGCTTTACTGCTTTTGGCTTATTTCATCACAATCCGTGAGGTGCAAAGGTTACAGGCTGGGACTGCACTGATGTGGTATGATGAGCAATTCCGAAAATGGAAAGTGGTGGATCAGTCATTGAGATGGCAAGTTAGGCACCCTGACATTTGGCTGGCTACCATAATGGATACCTTTGGGGCTTCACTAGATGGGGTAAATTAGGGAACGAGGTGGCTGGGGTATGCTGAGTATTTAATGCAGGTTGTTGCACATGGGCAGCATGCAGATTCCCGCACACTTGTTTGATCTGTGCAGCTGTACATCCAGCATCTCAACATATTCATAGGGAGGGGAACTTGGTCAATGCAAGTTCTTTCTTGATTGATACAGGATCATTATCTCCTCCTCATGGCTTACAGGGGTTTTGAGATCAATTCAGTTTTCGAGGACAGAGAAGAGGCTTGAATTATTGGGCAAAGAGGGACAAACAAGGCTTACCATTCACCCACTAATGCACAGGTTCTTAGTCATATATTGAGTCATTTTCTGGATTTGAGGGTTGCGTCAGAGTTTTTAGAGGGATTGTCTTGGGTGGTTTCTATTATGTCTGGTTCTCTGCGAGGACAGGTCAGTTTGTAAGAACTTACAATCAGTGTGAGAGAAGGAAGAGGTATTGAAAGGTTTAATGGAGAAGGATTTGCATGTGGGCAGGCTATTGGGTCACTTTGATTTCCTTCCTTTTGCTAATTTTAAAGTGTCACCATTAGGATTCATCCCTAACAAGTTGCCTGGAGAATTTTGGCTGATTCACAATTTGTCCTATCCAGAAGATAACATGGCCAATCATTTCAATTCCAAAGAGGATTTAAAGGTTAAGCATACTTCATTTAATGAAGCAGCAGCAATTATTAGAGGGTTTAAAGATCTGTGGATGGTAAAGATTGATATTGAATCAGCATTTTGATTGCTGCCAGTGTGGGAACAAGAGAGACCTTTATTGAGCATGGCGGCTGGCAAGAAATTTTATTTTGATAAGGCCATACCAATGGGGGTGTTCAGCAGCTTGTGTCACATTTGAGAAATTTATCACCACATTTCATTGGATGTAGCAGTTAAGAGTGGGCACTCTGAGGGCTGTACATTACTTGGACAACTTGTTGATAGGTGAATGGCTTATAGTGATGTTAGAGGATATGCAGGTGTTCTGGTGATGTGCAAGGAGCTAGGTGTTCCACTTATCACACACAAATTAGAGGGTCCCACTAAGGCACTGTGTTTTCTAGGCTTGTTAGTGGATGTGGAGTGGGGGTTGTTTTGTCTTCTGGTTCAGAAGATAGAGCACTTGAAAGAGAAGATTGCTTGAGGGGTTGGACGGGGACAAGGTGTGGATTATGGATGCCATGGAGCTGTTAGGGCTGTTAAATCTTGCATGTTGGGCAATTCATCCTTGTCGTACATTGTGCATTTTTAGGACAGTGGCATTTTTGTTAAAAGGAGGGAGGAGCAAACACCATTGGGTAAGGATTGGCAAACTTGTTTGGGCAGAGTTAGCATTGTGGTTGTCCTTTTTGGATCATTTTAATGGCATTTCATTCTGACAGGTAGATTGGGTTGGTCATAGGGATTTGCAATTGTTTACAGATGCAGCAGGGGGGATTGGGATGTGTGTGTTTTTTGGGTCTACATTGTATTGTCGACAGCTCACAATGTCGACCGAATTGTTTGACACCAAAATGTCGAACTACAAAAATAGCGAACGGCCATATAACCAATTTCTTTCCAACGGAAAGAAATCAGTTGGCCAAACACCAACAACACACATAAACAGATATATTTAAGTGGGGAGCTTTGCCCCCCACACCCCCAACATGGGGGGCTGTGCCCCCCACCCACCTTAACTAAATATTCTAACTCCGAGACCACACTACACTCAGGAAAAGGGCAGGTGTCAGAGAACGTCCAGAAATAAATCGGTTATTTGGCTGTTCGCTATGTTTGTAGTTTGACAACTTGGTGTCGAACAATTTAGAATCGACATTGTGAGCTGTTAACAATATAATATAGACCCGTGTTTTTTAGCAGGGAATAGTTTGTGGCTCCTTGGCCAGATGATTGTGAGGATGAGTGGAAGAAGGATGTTACCTTCTTATAATTGATGCCCATTTGGATGTCTTCAGTGGTGTGTCAGGAGCAGCTGCATAGTAGGAGGATAATTTTTAATTCTGATAATATCACAGTGGTGCAGGTGTTACAATCAAACACAGCAAACTCTAGGTTGATTTTGTTAGTTTTACAGAAATTTGTTTTGCAGAGTTTGTTCTTAAACTTTTCTTTTACAGATGTACACTTGTCTGGTCCTGATAATGTGTTATCTGACAACTTTTCTAGTTTTCAATTTCACAAGTATTGGAAATTGCTTCCTGAGGCAGAGGATGAACCATCATGTTGCCAGAGGAGGTGAGGCAGATTTAGTTGAAGTGATGGGACAGCTGATTCAGTAGTCTTGAGCAGTCTCAATGAGGTAGGCATATAGTAGGGCATTGTCTGAGTTTGATGCATTTGTTTTGCAATTGTCTGAGGAAGAGGTAGTTTGGTTGCAGGAGCTGCTAGCAATATTTAGTGCAGACTTGGATTAAGGGGAGGGTGGTTCAGTCAGTTATGGCGGATTTGGCTGTCATTAGCCTTCATGCATGGGTGGCAGGGTTGCAGGACTTGACAAAATCATAGGCAGCACCTTAGATGTTAACAGGGTGGGGTAGGGTTGCTGATAGGAGGGTTGATAGGCACTGGCCAATGACTAAGCAGGCTGTTAAGGTTTTGTTGAAGGGTTTGAGGTTAGTGAAAGGAGACAGAATATTATAATTTGTGGGTGACTTGTCAATATGGATGAACGGTGGTGCGTTCAGAGTGAAGAAGTTTCTGAGATCACTGGTATGGCAGGATGTGATTATATTTCCTTTGTCAGTGGAGAAAAGATTACAGAAGTTGAAAACTGACCAGATGTGGAGGGGCATGGAGATTGTTTTGAAGATGGATAGGAAAGAGGTTATGTGTCCGGTGTTGTGGGTGAGAAGATTACAGCTGTCAGGTGGGGGAGCCAGCAGGATTTATATTTGTCAGTTGCAGGGAGGAAGGTTAATATCAGATAGGCCATTTTTGTGTGTGATAATGAAGGCTTTTCCACTCATTCTTTTCATATTGGAAGGGCATTAGATCTGGCAAAAGAGGGTGTGTCAGTGGAGGTGATTAAGAGGGTGGGACATTCGTCTTCAGGTGCCTTTTTATCTTACATTAATAACACTGTTATTTGGTAGTTGTCACTAAACATTTTTTTAGGTAAAAATGTGGTCATTTTGCATCATTCCTATATTTATTGGGAGGCAAAATGGGGAGGCATTAGGCTGGATAGAAGTAAGCTGACATGGTAGCATTATGAGTGGAGAGCTTTTTGGTAAGGTGTAAGAGGCCTCAGGTGGCATCAGTTTGAGGATGAGTTTGCTGACATATGTTGCCAGACTGGGTTCCATTTGTTTTAGTGGTTCATTTAACAGGTAATGATTTAGGTGATATTCCAAAATGGCAGTCGGTGTTTAGGATGTTGAAGGACTATGTAGTTTAGGCAACAGGTTTCCCGACATCAGTTTTGTGTGGTCCAAAGTAGTACCACATTTGGTTTGGAGGAATGAGGGTAGTCTTATAGGTCTTCAGTGTGCCCAGCATATTTTTTTAATTTTAGACTATTAAGGCAGTTGAAGAACTCAGGTATTCACACTATTGATCACAGGGATTTTGATTATAGGACCCGGTGTCGTTTAGGAAGTATGAAGTACATCTGAGTGAGTTGGGATTGGATTTATTCAGTGTACACCTGGCATTGTTTTAGTTGGTTTGGTAAAAGAATTGTAGTGTTTGAGGGGGAAAAGCCTTGGTCGGCTGGTGGGCAGATAAAAGGTATTGGCATGCCCTCTTCTGTTCCCTCTCTGATGTTATGTGTTGGATTTTACAAGGTAGTTGGATGGGAATGTAGTGAGTGGTGCCATGCTGCTTCCAGTTAAGTCTGAGTAAGCTAGCGGTTGGGTAACGCTGATTATTTCGTGGTAGGACAGAGATAACCTGGGAACACTGCTGCTGGTCTGTGTTAAATCACTGAATGCTTAAAAAAGCAAACGATGATTTATCGAACACATGTAAATGAAAGCTTACAATCTCGAATGCTTAGAACAGTGATCTTTTTCCAAGGGAAAAAAGATCGCTGTTCCACAAAACAAAAAAAAACAAAAATATTGTAAAACATTATATAAACTGGGGGGCTTCACCCCCTCATACCCCTCTACTTAAATACTCCAACTCCAACATCACACTACATTCACGAAAATGGCAAAGTAATGGAAGTGGCCAAGTGATTTCTTTCCCAGGAAAAGAATTTGCTTATATGCCGTTTTGCTATTTTGCTTTTTCATGCTTTCAAGTTCGATCAAGGCGCATTCAAAAAAATGCATCTTCAATCATTTAATAGAAACCCCACTGGCGCTATTAAATTATGTGAAAGTTATGCTCATATGATGATTATTAGAGTTTATGATTGATCAATTAATTCTATGTTCAAGAATGCTATTCAATAAAGTTCATCATATGCCATGTTGGTGTAGTATATTTCACTGTGGAAGGGGATCAGGAAAAGTAGCAACAAACAATCTAGCAACACAGACTCTGTCTACTCCTTCATCCCACCACAGACCTCATCTCCAGAGCTCCAACAGCAGCTTGAGCTGCACAAAGTGGCAGCACCAAGATAAAGTTTTAAAGATCAGCAAAGTGAAAGAAAGTGTGTGAAAATGAAAATGCCAAGACTTTGGTCATAATATCTAATAAGTTCATGGTTCTAAAGTGAAAAAGATAATAACTGAAATGGAGTTTTTTGGGATCCAATCCACTGATGCCAGCTTCTATAATTTGTTAATGAAACTACTATAGCAACTAGCAGCCTGCTGATAGTGGCTGCTAAATGTTTATTAACCAGTGCTGTACTCTCTGGCGTCACCTTGCTGTCTTTCAGGATTTTAAGTTTTGCTGTTAATGATCTGATATGTTCAATGATCAATGAGAAGGATGTTCAACTGTATTTAAGCAACTATATGCCACTCAATGTCCTAGGAGTCAATTGTAAGTTAGGAAGACATGCTAACACATGTTCAAAATTACACTGCAATTTTTTGTGACATTTATCCAGGAAGGACTACAGCAGTGCAAGCCATCCATCCATCCTCAACCCCCCTTTCTCCCATTTTGTACATGGGGTCTGGGTGTCCCTTCAGCAGTGACAATCATCTCGGACCAAGGTTTACACAGCCAAGTGGCTAGCCCTGCCATGGTAGTTCATTCATCCCAAACACACTCTCACTTATGCCCAATTTAGAGTGCCCAATCCACCTACTGCATGCATTTGGAATGTGGGAGGAAACTGGAGCACCTGAAAGAAACCCACATGACCACCGCGAGGGCATGCAGACTCAGCACAGAAGGCACCCCAGCTGAGAATAAAACCAGAGAGCCTCTTGCTATTAGGTGACAATGCTAACCACTGCACCACCGCAGCCAACCTCAAACAAAATCTAAAATGGTTATTCTATCCTCTTTTGTCTGGCAACATTTGTGGTATATAAATCAGAAATGTATAATAATCCATGACTCAAATTCATTTGCATATGTAAATAAAACACGTAATTGTATTTGCCTTTACAAACAGATAGGTTCATAGATTAGTACTAAACTAAATATCATTGTGGGTCATTTTAAGCCTACCCAATTACCCCAAAACAGATACAAGCACTCAGCTCTCCTTGTCAATAAGGAGAAATTAATCATAGGCACTAAACAGCCTATAATTGCAAAGTACCTTGCAAAGGTAAGGGAAAACAGCTCTTAAACTTTAGATAAAAGCACCTAAACAGGCATGTCCAAGGGTCAGCTTCTGGTGATTTCTCCTGTCCACCTGGTGAATCTGGGCATACTGGGGCAATGTGGCAACTGCCTCATGTACACAGACAATCCTCTCCTCCTACCACCCATCACTACAACCTGTGAGAGATGCACTTTCATAGCCAAACTGGAAGCAAAGCTCTCTCCGGCCAAGATTGTGCTAGACAGTCAAGAGGAGAAGGTTAACACCTGTATCACACCTCAAGCAACTCATAGCCCTTCAAAACCCACACCATCAACACCCACACATAGCAACACTAAACCCACATATGCGGAGGCCCTTAACATTAACCTGCCCAAGCAAAAAGGACCTCCGAAGCCAAAACACAAACAAACACCAGTCACAACCAAAGTGACACATAGCTCACAACACCAGTGTGCCACCCAACAACAGCCCCTAAGGCAAGACAACAATGTACCCAACACTTTAGTCATAGGTGATTCTATAGTCAGGCACACTGACGTCCCACTCACCAGACTGAACAAGGAGAAAATTACAGTCAGCTGCCTGTCAGATGCCAGGATCCAGCACATAATGCATGCACTCAAGTCACTCCACAGCAAGTACAAATATGACTCTGTCATTGTCTATGCTGGAGTGAATGACTTGAGACGTACCTCCATGGACTACATGAAAAGAGATATGGAAGAGCTCTTGGATCGTGTGACCCAGGCAGGTATGACCCTAGCCCCGAGTAGCATCCTGCCTTCGCCCAGAATGATACCACAGTATAAGGACAAAATGATTGACTTCAACAATTGGCTAAGCTTCTGGTGTCATTCAAAGGGGATCCACTGCCTGGGAAGACTTGATCAACAAACCACGATGCTTTGCCAGAGATGGTCTGCACCTATCACCCCTGGCATTCAGGTTAATGGCTAAAGCTCTTGCCACCCCTATAGTATCTTTTATAGGCAAGGTTCAAAGGATAAAACCACCACCGTAAAAGACAGAAGCAGTCAAAATCTGAAGGTAATGCTACTCAAAGCTAGAAGTCTAAACCTCAAAATGCACTCTCTCAAGGCACTCCTAAAAATGGAGAACATTATATCTGTGCAGTAACTGAGACCTGGTTCAAGGCTCCAGAGAGCACTCCTGCAATACCAGGCTACAATTCTTACCACACTTTTCGGCCACAAAACCAGGACCGAAACACTAAAGGTGGAGGAGTGTCCATATTCACCAAGGATATTCACACCTCCAGGCTAGTTGCCCAACACAATGCATCTGAAATTCTCCAGGTGCAACTAACACTAGGTAAGACTGCAATCCAAATTGTAGCTTGCTACAGATCCCCAACCATGCCCCAAGATTCTCACTACACCTTTCTAAACATACTGGAAAATATTAAGATACAACCAAACACCCTAATACCGGGTGATTTCAACTACCCTGCCATTAATTGGGAAAACTACTCAGGTACCAACTCCTTTTCCCAAAGGTTCTTGGAATTCATAAATTCCAACACCCTGGATCAACTAATCCATTGTCTCACCAGGGGCTCCAATATCCTAGACCTGGTCATTACCAACATGGGAGATAGATGCTCCACACCAGTGGTAACACCCTAATTGTTCAGGTCTGACCATAAGCAAATCACCCTTGACATCCACATCCCACCCCCACCCCCCAGTAAGGAAACCTCTTAAAAAACTTCTCCAAAGCCAACTTCAAGCTACTGAAGTCAGAAGTGACAAACTTCACAACACCCAGGCAGACGGGATCTGGAAGTTCGACTGCAGAATCCGACACTAAGGCACTGTACAAGCACATCCACTCGTGCATGAATCGTGCATCCCAAATAGAACCAAGATGCTCTTCTCCAAAAAAGGAAGCCAATCTGGTGGTCCCCTGCTGTAAACAAACTATACAACAGAAGGAAGAAACTGTTGCAAAAAAGAGGAAAATCCCAGGATGCAAAAAACTCCCTCACCAGCCTCAGTAAGAAGCTGACATCCCTCATAAAATCCTCAAAAGCTAGTTACGAAAATAAAATTGCCAACGATTCCAAAGACAACCACAAGGCATTCTATAGTTATGTCAAGAATCTAAATGGCAATGCTCAGATCTGCTCTGAGTTACAACAGAATGTCATTAAATATACTGATCCCAAGGATAGTGCCAATATCCTGGCCGATCGATTCAGTGCCAACTTCACCCCCCTCTCACCCCCTAAAGGGCCCGTCTCAATACTGAAAAATTGTCAACTTCCAGTAATAATGGCTACAAAGGTAAAAAATGCACTCTCCAATGCTAAGAATACAGCATCCATGGGACCAGACAACATCCTGGGCTGCATACTATATGAACTACAACATGAACTGGCACCTCACCTAAGTGTCATGTTTAATCATAGCCTCACCTCAGGCTTCGTGCCCACTGAGTGGCGCACAGCTACAGTTATCCTGCTCCACAAGGGAGGATCCACCTTGGATCCCGGGAACTACTGTCCCATCATTCTGACAAGCCTGATTTGCAAGGACATGGAATGCATTATCATGGAACTTATAGACAAAGACATTGGCAACCTTCAAACACTGGACCCCACCCAGAATTGGGTTTGTGAAGGGCCAGTCTTGTCTCCTGAATCTGATTGACTTCTTCGAATCAGTCTCTAGAGCTGTGGACAAGGGTAAAGCAGTCCACACAGCCTATCTGGACCTCGCCAAACCCTTTGACACCATCCCCCACTCTGGAATCACAGATAAACTTACTAAGCTGGGCATAAATCCCTACATCACTCGATGGGTTGCTAACTGGCTTACTGACAGAACCCAGACAGTAAAAGTAGCCAACTCCAAATCCAGCTCCAGACAAGTGACAAGTGGAGTAACTCAGGGTTCAGTCCTGGGACAACTCTTGTTTGGCATCTACTTCTCTGGAGTACAGGCCAACACTAAGGGACTCTGGCTAACAAAGTTTGCAGAATACTGCAAACTGGGAGCCATTACTGAATCCCCAAATGATGTGGATATTGTACAAAAGGGCCTTACAGAAACAGATGCCTGGTGCCAGAGCCATGGGCTCAAGCTTAATGCCAAGAAATGTATAGTTATCCCCTTTGGAAAAAAACATGTACCAGTGAATTACCACATAAGTGGCAGGACACTAAACATCAAAAGTGTGATGAGAGACTTAGGGACACAGGTGGACATTGGTCTCACTTTTGATAACCACATTGCCACAATAGTCAGGAAATCCTTCTATGTGGCACACCTCATCACTAAGGGCTTTTCATCCAGAAAAAAGGAGGTCATTGTCCCACTGTACTCATCCCTCATTAGACCCATTATAGAGTATAATGCCCTGTTTGGTATGTACCTCACAAGACATCTGCAACAGCTGGAAAGGCCACAGAAATACCTCACTAAAAGAATCACAGGCCTAAAGCAGATGCCATATACTGACCATCTAAAAAAACTCCAGCTATACTCTGTGGCATATCGTCTACTCAGAGGTGATCTCTGCTTAACATACAAGGCCATGTCAGACCCTGAGCTGTTGGACATGCTCCACTTAAAGAAATCCCAATCCCTCAGAGCCACACGCTCCAGGGATCTAAACCTTGTCATCACAATGAACAAAACATGCTGGAGGGATAGGTTCCTGACCCAGAAACTCCCCATATTCTGAAATAGACTGCCCATACATATCAAGCAGAGCGCCTCATTGGCCCTCTTCAAAAGGAACCTTGATGATTGGATGGGAGATAGGAAATTCACCCCGGGGATCATGTCAGTCGCCCTGCTAGACAGAGGCCTGGAGAAGTAAATATTGTGGGAAGAAATATCCAGGGAATTGTTATGGCAAGGCTTGCATAGGCCCTAGGGCCGATAGCCTAGTACCAACCTATGAACCTATGAACCTATGTGACAATCTAACCCCATGATTTGTGTGTGTAAGGTAAACACCTTCACCATTATGCCAACCACCATCCATATATGTATGTATATGTATACACATGTGGGTCTATCTATCTATAAATCTATTTTTCTATCCATCTGATTAGCTACCTATCAATCTTTCTAGTTATTTGTTCGTTTTTTAAGCCTTTTTAAGAGGAATAATGGAAACATTGTCTTGTTAAGACATTGTTAGTGTCATGCAGCTTTGTATTTCGTCAGTGAGGAATTCATGCCATGATGAGATAGCATTCATTAGCAGTGTTTAACCTTAACCTTGTGCAGTATGATGCAAAACTGCCAGTGTCTCAGACTTGCTTAATTTTGGTCTGACATGTTTTGACTTGAAAGAAAGTAAGCACTGTTTTGTGAGCTGATTTGCATAAAAGAAGAACAACTGTCAGTTATTCTCAAAAAAGTGATGTATTTTTGAGTTTGGAGAAAAGCACTAATTATTCAGAGTTTTAACATATGTATCTGTGTATTATGGTCAGTGGTGTACACTTTAATAAAAGTATACCTGTCCTTTGTCAAGCTAATGCTCACAGCCATCTGGCAGCAGTCGACATTTTATTGACAACTGATACTCCTACTGCAGATCTATATAGCTATCCCATGTGCTTTCTGGCCTTTAGGCTGACTTGATAAGCCTTTGAAACAAATACACTTAGTTAAAAGATGGACTATCAGTAATCTAATGCCATTAATAGACTCTGCCTCAAAAGCTCTGTCTTCTCAAGCCCTGGCTCTGAGCTATTTGTGAAAGGCAGCGGCTGCATGTTCTGCTTGCATTTTCTCTTACAATATTAAATTGTTAAGCATTATTGATACTGTCCAGAAACTGGAAAGTTTATTTCTCACAGGAATCAGGGTATGAAGTCTTTCTTTAAATGCAAACTGACTGTATAACTACATAACAATGTTTACAGATTTCTGGGGGAACATGACTCCTACCTATTTATTGCATTTTATCTCTTTTTGATGTTTTGCAGACAATTACCCTGAAACTATAATTTCTGCTTTGTTTGGTTAACGGTTCATGTTTAATATTCTTAGATGAAAGTATGATATGATGATGATATAACAATAAAAACTGCTTTTTGATAAGTTCGTTCACAACATGATTCCCAGAAATGGAAAATAAAAATGCAACTTATAACATTAGTTATGTTGATAAAGTTTAAAATGTTTCAAGACTACCAAAAATACAATTTTTTCAAGTATTACATGTTTCTTGTCATTGTTAAATAATGGTCAGGTAAGTAGAAATAATGCATGTATTCAGCACTGAAAACCTTTTTGTTTCTGTGAGGAATAGCTTGTATTAAAACGTAATGATTTTTTCAGTGACCAAGAAGCATAACAATGCAATTCATTTTACATCTAATACGCCTTTGTTGAAGAAATGTATTATCATTCCATTACTTTAAAATGAGATATGGTTCTACACTGATCATTACTTTTACTTGTCAATGTGTTAAGATCAGCAAAAAAAAAAAAGACTTGGCCAGAAACATTTACTGTCTGCAACAGCCAATTAAACAGCACAGTCCTTAAGGCAAAATTAGATCAATATCTCCAGGAAGCTAAGAATGCATTGAGGTAAACATGGTGAATGATTTGTTACATTCAACTGTGATTAGCTCCTGGAGGTGTAAACCTCCGTATCTGTCCTCCTGTAAGACAAATCTGAAACAAGTAAAGCAATGCAAACAATGTTAAACAAAGTATTATCAAATGTGCATTATATAGCAGTGAAGTATTTTTGCTGATAGTTATTTGTTATAGAATTTCTTTCATAAGTTGTTCCTTGCAAAGAACATTGGCAATTACAACATTAAGAAAGAATAATTCAGATAAGAATTAATACCTGTATACTATGGTTTGTATCATAAACACAATGCAAAGTCAAAAGTGCCACTGCAACGAGACATCTCATATTATACCAATTTGTATACGCATGTTATTAGTGTTAAAATCCTGACATGTAGTGTACATATTTAAAAAAAATACAGCATTTCTATAGTGTGAGATTCAGAGACATACTTGAGTACTGATGATTAGCCAATGCAGACAGCGAGGTGTATATCAGAAATGGATTTACCACCATGTGTGAAAAATGAAGTTCTTCTTGAAAGCCTTGCCACAGCATGTGGTATTAAATATAAATTCCATTTCTTCAGTCAGGCATCACTAGATGCCATTAAATGAAAGCTGAATTGTCATGCTGAGTAACATGAACTACTCTGTAATTGCTGTGAAAGGAAAGAAAAAGGGGATAAAAGTCATTATTATAGTCATATGATGCTGTATTACAATGTTCCCTATTGCAGTCACATATAAATTAAGCTCATCAGTATAGTTTATATTGTTTTGAATCAAACAGCGTGCACATTGTGGTACTGTTGATCTGGAATATAATTCTTGATGAGAGATACACAAAATAATTCACATACCTCTTCTAGTAGTAAACGTATGTCTAATAATATAAAAAGTTTATTTCTGTCACATATCAGCTGCATTGAAGAAGCATTAACAGACTGAATGAGTTGGTTCTATCAGTGAGCCAGTTACCTTCCCATCTGGTAACATATGAGATGATAGCTGGGAGGGTTTAAGGCTTTGGCTAGGTCAAGGTATGCACTGTGCACCATCTTCCCCTTGTCCATGGCTTTGGTGACTGTTTTGAAGAATTCAACCATGTTTAACAGCTGTGATCTCACTTTGACAAAACCAGACTGTGTGAGGTGCAGCGTTTAGAGGCTGCCAATGTCCTTGTTTATAAGGTCAATGATAACACATTCCATAGCCTTGCAGATCAGGGTAGCTAGGCTAATGGGCCTATAATTGCCTGGGTGAGTGGATGCTCCACCTTTGTGTATGGGGATGACAGTGGCTGTCCTCCATGCAGGTGGGATGAAGCCTATGCTCAGACTGTGGTTGAATAGGGTGTCTAATGGAGCTGACACATCATGCCTGAGTTCATGTTGGATGCAATCTGGGATGTTATCATGTCCCATGGAGGCTGTATCTTTTGCCTTTGAGAGAGCAGTGATGGCCAGATCCCTAGATATAAGGGAAAGAGGGCAGGTACTGGGAATGTCCTGATTCACTGATGGGGGGACAGAGAGGTGACATTTTTGCTGAATCTGTCAGCCAGCAGGTTTACTATATTTACATCATTTGTATTTGTGGTGTCCTTGACCACCAGTTCTAAACAGATCTGGGTGCTACTTTTGAGATTACAGACATATGTGAAAAAGGCCTTATGATTGTCTCTAGTAGATGTGGCCAATCTGGACTCAAAGTTTGCTTTGGAAGATTTCACTAGTGCTCTTATATGCTTGCTTAGGCTAAAGAGAGATTGCTTTCAATTAGACAGCTGCTCCTTCTTGGTCCTGGATAGCACTTTTTTTTTTATTTTGTTATAGAGTTTATTTATTGCAGATGGCCACCGGATAGGTTTACTCTTTCTTGCAGAGGATGATTTAGTGTTGTCAGGTAATCCTGATTCCATGCATCCATATGAATGTTCATATATAAATTTGGTATAGTTTTGGATACTAGTGCCAGTTCCTATAGAGGGGGAGGGGGCTGTGAAACTGATTATACCATCCCTCGGGAGGCTGTAATCAGCTTTGGAAAAGTTTTTTTTTTGTTTAACCCTAGCTAGAGGGGGGGGTCACGGGAGATGGTGACTTCAAACATGACTGCTTTATGGTCTGATCTTACAAGGGAGGATGATACGGCAGGGCTGCTACATGGTTATACATGTTGAATAATACCAAGTCCACTATATTATCACCTCTTCTGGTGGTATCGACTAGCTTTTCCAAAGCATTTGCATTGACAAAATCAAGGAATCTCTGGCCATTTGTATTCTGGCATGAGTGGTACTTTCAGTCTATATTTGTGTAGATAAAGTCACCCCAGGCCAGGGTAAGGGGTTGAATCTGGATAGATTCAAAGAGGTCAAGATAGGCAGTTTGGTCATCTTGGGTCAGATTTGGAAGCCAGTAACTAGCTATGATTTGTATAGGGATCTTGTCAATGATTAACTGCACCTGATGTGTCTCCTGTGCGTCATACAGTTTGACCAGCCTGGAGGTGTGTATGTCGTTAATATGTTTTGGAACTCTACCTCCTTTGACTTTACTACCCACAGTTTGGGGTCTGAATGTATGATAGCATGAGTAACCAGGTATAGCTGCAGTGCTCCCCACAGCTTTGAGCAAGGTTTCTGTGACTGTGCAAATGTCAGCATTTTCCATGGTTAAGACTGTTTGCAATGTGTGCAGTTTCAGATTTAGACTCCTAGCATTTAGCAGTATGACCTTTAATTTGAGTTTTGTTGCAATTGTTATGTTGGTAGTTTTAATCTCATCACTTTCTTGCTAGTATTCCCATCTGTGCAATTTAAATAAGGCCATATTCCCTCCCTTTGCCATCACTGGACCATTTTCAAAAATGCTATGAAAAGCTGAGCAGTGCACAAACCCACTAAGGTTATTTGAGCAGTGCTTAAGGTGGCAAATGCTGAGTAGTACGTAGCAGTGTGCAACTCTGCTTAGCTGAACTGAATACTACTTAGAATAAAACTTATTAGCAATGCTCAACCCAAATAAGCAGAGCTGAGTACTGCTAAGTGCTGCTCAGACAGGTACTGTTTAAGCATTGCTAAGCTTGGCTTAGCAGTGCTCAACAAAACTGAGCTAAGGGCAAACAAATGTTTTCATTTAAAAAAGAAGTCAGAATTGAATATTAATGACTCATTACTGATACATTATTATGTATATATTTTACTTAAGCAATAACCAGCAACGTCGGTGTTGTATATTAAGATTTATCCACGGTTGTCTTGGTTTAATCATGAGGCTGAACCCCGAGTGATTAAATATAGGCAACCATGGGTAAATCTTAATATACCACAACCACGGGGTCAATTATTGCTATTAAAAAATGACATTGTTTAAGAGAAAATATTTATTTTTCTTAAATAAATGTCTTTGTATACCAGCAACATGCTGTCCTTCCACATTTTCCAGTATCTGGGTGCATTTTCTGATGTACTGCACATGAAATACAAGGAAAATCAGGTACATGTCTTTAGTTTTGAATAACGTACCTTATTTTACTAGTATTTTCTCCATCCTGTATCTCCGCTATGTCCAGAGTCCAGATTATGTTTTTTTTTTTTTTTTTTTTTTTTTAATATATATAAAATTACAGTATATAGCAATGGAATAGAATTGGGGCAACCATACCTTTTTCCATTGGTTTATGCTAGGATTTATAATGGGCACGCTGACTGGGCTGACAAATCAGTGCTCTCGTTTTGGAATATCAATGACCAGACATTGTATAATTTACATGATCTCCACCTATGTGCTTTCATTACATTACCTTGGGGTGTGACTGTACCGCTTGGGACACTTGTGTTTAAATGGGGGTTTTCACCTTATATCTCTGCAGACACTGGGAATTTGGACCAGTTACACTACCCTGGTTAACAAATATTAATTACTGCATTATTAAATAAAATAAAAAAGTATATAAAACTGTTTTCCCATGTAAAAGCTAAATGGCCTGTCTTGGTATTCAAGTTGTGCACCTACTACATGCTAAGCCATGACTCTAACCACTAAGCTAATGGAGCTGTCTGTATTTCAGCTATACATTTGTATATAGCTTCTTATATAGCTGAAATTTGGAAAGCTCCATTAGCTAATGGAGCTGTCCAAATTTTAGCAATACATTTGTATGTAGCTTCTTCTATAGCTGGAATTTGGACAGCTCCATTAGCTAATGGAGCTGTCCAAATTTCAGCTATAGAAGAAAAAAACAGAGCTGTCCAACTTTCAGCTATACATTTGTATATAGCTCCTTCTATAGCTGAAATTTGGACAGCTCCGTTTGCTTAGTGCACTGCTGAGCAAGACGCCGCCCCCTGCAAACCTGCTCAGCTATGCTTAAACTTTCAGGAAAAATACAAAAAAAAAAAATAAACATTAATTCAAATATAAACTGTTAACCTTCACATTATTAGATAAGTGTCCAGAGACACTTTCTTTCTTGTTTTAATGCTGTAAAGCACTTTTACAATGCAGAGTGTGTGTTACAGATACTGTGACACCCCCCCATATGACATGAGTTAATATTCCTAAGCCTCTCAGCTGTACAGATTTTCACATGATGTCCAGATTTGTGCCTCGTATTCTTGGCCTGTTTGTCATGGGAGTGTGTTTCTTTGACAAATCATTGACAAATCATTAAAGACTGCAGTTAGAAAATATTGAGGGATGTTTGAGTTTCACACATTATACTCTTCAGGAAATCCATGCTAATGCAAGATCTGTCATTCTATCACCTATCTAAGTTTGTAAGGGCAATATTTAAAAACTATTCCCTAGAATGTCCAGTTTTGTAATAGCATGCATTTTCTGAATGATACGAAGTCTGTAATTCAAATAACTTTATTATTTAGGGACTTCAATTCTCAGTAATTTGCCCGTAAACCAGTAATTTTAAGGGAGACAGACCAAAACTATGAGGCAAACATCTGGACATTCTGCAAAAATCTGTACGGTTGAGAGGTATTTTATTTGTAAAGTGCTGTACAGTACTTTCACAATGCAGGGGGTGTGTCGCAGTAACTCTCACACACCTCCTGCATTGCATTCATTTCCCATTCATAATTTCAGTGTCTGTGACTGTTTTCTAATGTAAAGTGCCATACAGCACTTTCACAATGCAAGGGGTTGTGTGACAGTAACTGTCACACAAACCCTGCATTGATTTCACTTGCCATTACATATTTAAGTGTCCACAGACACTATTTTATTTTGTAAAGTGCCATACAGCTTTTTGTCAGTGCAGGGGGTGTGTTACAGGTCTGCTGGCACTGTAACTCACCTCCTAGCACTCAGTATCCATGTCTGTGGTTCCCTCTCAGTAGCATGCCTTTATTAATATGTAAGGTGCACTGCAGAGAGGGGGGTAGGGACATGGACACTAGTCAGTGGGACTTTGTTGTATAGCTACTACTCCACCTGTATGTCAGAACTGACACAGGCATATGACCTATAATTGAGTAAAATGCCCCTTTTGTTATGTACCTTTCCAAGCAACTGTAGCAACTAGAGCAACCACAAAGGTTCCTCACAAGAAAAATTCAAGGTCTACAGCATGTCCTATGTGGATTTCTTGAAATTACTGTCACTTTATTCTGTTTCATACAGACTACTCAGAGGCAATACCTGCCTTGCATGCAAAGCAATCTCTGACCCTGCTTTACTGGAAATGCTGCATATCCATAAGTAAAATGGTACACAGGTTATTTGGTCTAAAGACCTTAACTTGGTATGTGACATTAATAGGACCTGCTGGAGGGACAGATTTGTCTCCCAGAGGTAACCACAGCCTTGGAACAGACTCCCACTTCATGTCAAAAAGAGTTCCTTATTGGGCTTCTTCAAATGCAGTCAGGATCATGGATGGGTAACCATGGATTTACCCCAGGGGTTTCACCTTTTTCCCTCTTGGACAGGGGCAACAGATGCTTATCATGGAAATAAGAGTAGAACTTGGCTAGGCTTGTAAGGGCCCTATGGCAATTAGCCTAGTAACTTCCTATGATCCTATGATCCTATTACAGGCATTATAATGTTACAAATGACTGTAGCACCATTTCTGACATACATGACCTCCATCAATAAATGTATTTGCACACATGGACAGTAGTGCTTACTACAAGTTGCCACATCTGTACACAGGGAATGACTCTTTTTTAAAAAGGTTGAAATGTACTTTTGCACTGTAATCCCACAGCATATCATCCCTGTAATTTGAAGCCTAATATTGCATGCATGACAAAGTTTTACCTGTCATGTAGTATTATATCAAGCTTGCAGTAGTAGGTAGTACTGCGGGAATGTCCAACTAAAAACATGATCTGGGAGCTTATGAGATGCGCTTGCTTGTGTTCATCCTCTGACAACATTTGGCAATGAGACTGATTTACAAAGACTATTGCAGACTATCCTTACCTGTTTTCTGTGCAGCATGCATTGTACAGACTTGATATGTTAACAAAGTATGGAAGTATGGCTCAGAGAATCATTGCAGGATAAGGGAGAAAACTTTTGATGTGCCCTGATACTTTTGGAATCTGATTTTAGGTCCGTTTATCTGAGTAACCTGTCCCTTGTCTGGTCACATTTTACACCACAAACTGTTTCATTTATTATTAAGAAATCATACAACAGACATCTGGCTGAACTCTTTAGTTCAGGAATGCAAGCGTGCATAATCTATTTTTGGCACTGTAGCTTTGTGTTCATAATGGCAAACAGATAGCAAGTTTATTCTAAATTCAGAAATGATTTGGTATTTTTCAATAATTGCTGCTATTTTGTGTTCTTATATTTTTACAGATACAAATATTAAATGCCATCAACACTTCTTCACCAGCAACACAATGGAAGGTAGCAGGCAGTACCGTTCCTCAAGCATGAGGGAATTTCATGTGTTTGTAGCAAGACAGATTTACAAATGAAAATTATACCCATGTACCCAAAATAAATGAATTTGTAAAACATTTGTTCACTTGTTCCAATGCAGTCCTTGAATTCAAATGACATGTAACATGTAGATGCTTCTCAGGATGGTCAGCAGGCAGTGTGAATATCTTTTCATCTTTCATTGTATCCTTACATTGACTGTCTTCTTCTGAAAAGAAGTGTGACAACTGAAGTGCACTTCTTGTAGTGAGGCATTATGCCTATAGATGTACACCCCACACCTACTGTAATCATATCCTCATCTGGTAACTTGAAACAAATAGATGAGTCATGCAGGCATTTACTGAAAGTCAACTTTACATGTCAATTAAAAATATCCCTGGCACTGAGACTATTCGTTGTTAATGCAGACAGGTTACTATAATATCTAAAATATTGCATTACAAAACAGAATTAAAGTATCGACCAGCTTCTAACAATTGTAATAAAATATCCCCATGGTTTTCTGAAGGTAGAACTTAAAGAAGACATAGGGCAAGGTGGCAAATAACATCTCCAGAGGATGAAAGACTAATAAATGAAGACAATCCCTAACATACCATATTTATCTGATTTAAAGGAAGCTAGCATTTCACAATAACAATTTTTTTTTTCTTTCATATTAAGGTCAAGTCATCCAGTAGAATACTGAAAACACATTTGTTTGCAAATTGTAAAACATAACTTGCTGACATGACAATAAATTGGAAACATACACATTGAATTCATGCAGTCTTTTTAAATCACGTACATTTTTAGTTTTGAATTCCTTGGAGGTGAACTAGCACTTGGATCGTCTTTCATTTTTACTTGTTCCTTTTTTGTTTCCATATAGAAAAAAAAAAAAAACTATAAAGTGGAGAAATAGAAGGACGATTGACACAAAAATGGTAACAGTAGTTTGAACGGTGCAGTGCTGCTGTTTAGTGATGATTAGAATGCATTGTACAAGCTCATTTGCAGCTTCTCTTTTTTTTATATTAATATTGCTTTTTTTAATCTTCAGATGTTTTCTCTTGATGACAACAGTTACACCAGGATTCAATAAAGTCGGTGTAACCTCTGTGCAGAGCCTACATGGAAAGCATCTGTGTACACGGCCATAGTTCCCCCTCAGCAGCATGCCATAATGATGGTGCATGCCTAAGGGAGGTCACAGCAACATGGAGATTAAATCTATGTAAGACTTATGACACAGACACACACCATTCGGCCCATCCACCTTGGCCAAAAGGAGTACAAGAGATTTTATTTGATTAAATTGCAGTTTAAATTTTTTTTTATGTGTTTGTGAGGTGCAACATGTTTCTTAACTTTGCACACATTTATATCAGACATCTGTTAGACATCTAAAGATAGAAAATGTATGCATTCAATGTTAATACATTTTTTTTGTTCTTTTTTTTTTCTGTTTTTTTTTCTTTTTGTGCTTGTTTGGGTGATGCAGCTCATTGTTTAGCTAAGCATAGCGCAGCATGTTTAAGCATTAGACATCTGCTAGACATCTAAAAATAGGAACCGGATGTATTCAATATTACATTTTTTTTCTTTTTGTACTTGTTTGCAGGATGCAGAGCATTGTTTAGTAATCTGTACTTAATCAATAGGCATCCTCTAGTCAGCTAAAAATAGAAACCATGTGTATTCAATTGTTGCAGATCTGCAGTGCTTAGCAACATGCAAACCCGAGCAGTGAAGCTGCGCTAGGCTTACAGGAACCTTTGCAGTATATTTGAAGATATTCCAGTCCCCTTCACTATCCCAGTGGCTAGATCAGTTGAGTCATGATCTACAATGTAATCTTTCCTGGGCCTGAGTCCTAGCTAGTAATTTTTTTACATATAGTGCTGTTTACATATAGTGCTGTGAAACTGTCAGGTGACTGAAATATCGGTTGACTTTAAATTAAATATTTGAAATATTTGTTACATTTAGAAACAGAAAAGCTGTGTGATGCTAAGTAGTGCTTAATCATGGGCATTGATCTTTTCCAGTTTGTGTGATACTAAGCTTCACCTAAACACAGATTGTGTGAGTTTGCATGATGCTAAGCAAAGCGGCGAATTTTTGAAAGTTACAGTATGACGGGAAGGGTGGGAATGCAGCCTATATGAAGGCCAATAGGTGGGAATTTCACATAATTTCTTGGATCCTAACCTTGACTGTGGGTATGGCTGCTGGAGTTGGAGAGGGAGTGCATTTTAGCAAGCAAAAGTGGGGTGTGCAACAGTCCAAGGTTTTTATTAGACTTCTGGTTGAGCGATATGGACCCCAGCTGCTGCAGGGTATCTGTAATGGCTCAGAGTGTAATTCTGAGGTCTAGGATCATTTGGCCACGGACCTAACCAGTGCTGCCAGAATCCCACGTACTGGTGAGAAGTGTCATCATCACTATGATGACCTGAAACATAGGAAGAGGGGAACCTTGGACACCAGGGTCCAAAACGCTAGGTATGGGTGCACCCCACAGACATGTAAGTATGCTTTCCAGCAATTTATAAATGTACAAGCTGAACCTGTGAAAAACTGGTATGCATAATGGTTTGCTTCTCTTACCACAGTTGCAGAAAAGTGGGCTCACAACATACAGTCCTATGCTGGGCATTTGCCTAGGATGAAGCAAGTATATGGTAAGTAAGAAAATCATTAAAGTAATAACATAATTCATAACTTAATAATACAGTAAAGAAAATACAGATTTTGTGGTCTTAACAGTCAGGTATGATGTACCTGGGACATCCTACATCTTTATTAATGTGTCAATGCATATCTAAAATTCTAAAGCAAGTTAAAGCAAGTAAGCAGTACAGTGTAGCATAGCTTCCAACCATCAGTTAATGTTGTGCTCTACCCAGATTAAGAGTCACTGTTCTGGTCTTCTCACTGTCTGAAATATGCTGTAGTTTGCACTCAAATGAATAGGGTATATGGATAAGTTAACAGATGTCCTATACAGCTATCCATGTGTGCAAATGCCACATTTGAAGCAACATTAATCAATACAGTTTAAAAGGAGTTGGTGTTTTGATAAGTAATGTTTTCAAATAAAGTGTTCAGTATTCCTGTATTCACTGCTTGTGTGTTCTAATCTGACACCAGTCAACTGTTAAATGTGAAGTACTAAATAATGTGCCAACAAATGTCAGAAATAAATGTAGTGCAATACCTAGATTAAGGGTCAGGCTTGTGTTCTGTTCATTTTGTCTGAAATATGCTGTAGGTTGTACTCAGTAAATGAACAGGGTATACTGGTAAATCAACAAAAGTCCTAGACAGCTATTCACATGTGTAAATGCTAGATTTGAAGAGACATTAACCAATAAGGTGTAAAATGAGATGGTGCATTGATAATTATTTTTTTTTCAAATAAAGTGCTTGGTATTCCTGTAGTCACTGCTTGTGAGTTCCAGTCTGATAACAGACGCAGCCATGCATGTGTGCAAATGCACAATTTCACACACAATGACTCAGTAAAGGTTTTAAAGGAGATGGTGCTTTGATAATTCATGATTTTCCAATATAAAGTGCTCAGTATTCCTGTGGTCACTACTTGTGGGTTCTAATCTCACACCAGACACAGCTATGCATGTGTGTAAATGAACGATTTTGCACATGACTCAATAAAAGTTTTAAAGGAGATGGTGGTCTGAAAATGTATTGTTTAAAATAAAATGTTCAGTCTTCCTGTAGTCATGGATTGTGGGTTCTAATCCCATGGCAGCCAACTGAGAAATGACCAGTTGTCTAGTTTAATTATTGTACATGAACATACCTCCCAACTGTCATGATTTTTGCAGAAGGTAATGACTACTGCCCCATATGTCTGGTCCTTTCATTGCAGATATTTGACATTACTTGGAATGCAATTTAATGGCAAATCTGTTATCAGAACACCTTGCTACTAATGTATGAGCACACTATGTAAAAATGCCTTTGTACCACTATTTTGTATGACTTTGCCTTTAATGTCCCATGCTAACAGGTTGAGAGCTATGTATGTTCAACATCATCTATACAATATAAGCAGTCAGTATTTTCACAAGTGAAATCTAACATATTGAGAAGTATGTAGTTCTAGTCTTTGTAGTTATATTATCTATGAAGTTACTACTGTTCTTTTTGTCCCACTCACCCCACCCCTTTGGGCCTTATGTATAATATTATATTGCTTTGCTTTTAGAACAACTTTCGTTTATGTTATTTATTGTTGTGTTCCGCATTATATTCTTTTCAATTTCTTTTCATTACTCATTTATTGTTTTTTCTTATGTTATTAATTTCATTTATTTAGTTATGTTTATTTTTCCTTATGTTTATATTTAATTTTCCACAGTGCAACAAGGTAGGCTTGTTCATGATGATCCCCGGATATTGCACTGGGGCCCAGCACATCTGGGCCGCAGCCTGGTGGCACGCCTTTTGCTGACCTTGCATTACCTGGTCCATTGAGTAGTTCCACCGCACAGGCTGGTGATGGTCCCCCTTCTGGGAGTGGAGGTTGAGGGAGTGCTTTTGTCAGCTACAATGAGCTTCCAGGCCTGGTGCATGGGTTACCGCACCAAACTTTTGATGCATGCTTATGATAGATGGACATCATGATGTCCATCCTGGTGGAACAGTCTGGCCCAAGGCACTGGTGTTGACCACTGCCTTAATAGGATCAGTGATGGTTCAGTACTGACAGCCTCATGGGTGAGGACTTGAGTCATACTGCTGCTGTGTCTGACATGGATTCCACAACACCCTCTCCAACCAAGGTGTACACCCCCTTCTTGTGTCATACACCAACCTGTCTGCTGTCTTGTCTGTCTGCAAAAGCTACCTCACCTTCCCAACTTACCTCCCCCACACATACCTATGTCCCTTCCCCAACATTCCACTCTCACCTTAAAAAAATGGGCACCTGTCCCAAAAAAGCTTCCCACACATGGCTCTCCATTTTGCATGTGTCCACTGGACACACTTTATTTCATCTAATTAGCTTGACAATGCACTTATGTTGTCACCACCCCTCTCTCTGGGGGGTGGCAGTTCAAGTTCAGCTAAAAAGTCTGTTATGTGCACAGTTGTTGCTGTAGAACAAATGGCCCTTCCTGCATATCCCTACCTGCCTTTCACTATGTTTTTCTCTCTGCTTGGGCTCCATTTCACCAATGTCTTATCTCTCCATTTCACTTTTCTTTAAAGAATGTTTGCACAATGCTGAGTGGCGCACAGCATCACTAATCTAAGCTAAATGGCAGTATTTTGATATACATCTTTAAAAAAATAGTAATCATTTTCAGAAATGACACCATTTCAAACCCAGGACCATTACACCTCCAAGTGCATCACCCTGCCAAGCCACACAACTGTTAATTAGCACAGCTCTTTTAGGCAAAACATTGTAATTGTCAAGTTCCTGTCATTAAGTGTGTTAAAGCCATGCTGCACATTGCGCCACATCACACAAATTAGCTATAGGATTAATGGAAAAATAGGAGTGTAACTGGGACTCTGATAGAGAAATGCATCACTATAAAACATTACACATAAGAATAGATGTAAGTGAGGTATTTTACAGCAGGCAACTGTGTGATTATATCTACAACATGTAAAATACACCTGTTACATGAGTAATGGAAAATAGGAATTTAACTGTGTCTCTGGCAGAGAAATACATCATTATAAAGCCATACACGTAATAACATATGTTACTGAGGTATGTAACAGCAGGCAAGTGTGCAATTATATCTACAACATGTAAAAGTATGTTAGCCAAAGGTAACATGTAAAAAATACACCATCTATAACAGTGACTCAGTAGCTCAATTTGTTAAATGCTATGAAAAAATTTATTTTTAGTCCACATGGTCCTTAGTTCAAATACAGCCATGTCTAGCATTTAAAATACATGTATGTGTACATCAACAGCAGAAATTCTGATATATATGACTGTCTCATCACCTATTTATCTACTCAAAGCAGTATAGTTTCAAAGCCTGCTTCTAACTAATGGCAGTCAAAGGCCTACGGATAGGACACCATTTAAACTACTCCTATTACAACACTAGAAAGTGCATAGAATGTCAGGTCATACATCAGTATACAATGAGGCACAGCCATACCAGACAGTACACCACAATAATTTGATAGTGATATTACAGACAACCAGAGCAGCAAAAGTTGCATACATATATGAAACTTGTGCTATAAACAACAGCACACACATTCCAGATGATTACCATGACCAACACGTGACTTGCCATTTATCAGACTGGTTGACATAATTGTTCTATGATACAACTGGCATGTTTCTCTTTACTTTGTTAATGATGCCTTTGGCTAACATACTTACCTTAAACACATATATTACTTTGCCGTAGGATGGGTTCCCTCAATCAGGCTCTGGCTGTACACCAAGGCTGCCACAGGTCACATAGCTACTCTTAAGTGGTGTTTCCCTGCACATTCTGCAGCCTCTCTAACTATGCCTGTTGCCTGCAGCAGCAGCAGCTTCAGCCTGTAGCTCACACATCTGTATATAACGAGTAGTGGCTACACGCATTGCCTCTGTGCCAAGATAATCCCTGCCCCAGTAATTTTCAACACAAAATGTGAGAAAGTGGATGGAATCTACATTGAGGCCTTATATGTTGTTGAGTAGTTGCCTGAGATTGGCTGTTTATACTGCAAATAAGCTGTGTATGCTGCATGTAGCATTCATGAACCACAGATTGGTTTAGAGGCAATCACCTACTAATGAGAATCATCTTAAAAAGGTAAACACCTAGCTAGGGGAACCATTGTGTATGAAAGCTAGTTTTCATGGTTAACTTGTTCCCAAAATGCTCATATAGCTGTATCTTTCAACAGAGGAGTTTTGTACTCCATCAGGTTTGTAACCATTTTGCTTTTAATATGATGCATATGTTTGAATATACATAGGAGGAATGGGGATTATATCAGTAAGCTTTCTTAGAAATGTAATGATGACATGCCGGTGATCTCCAACTGTGTTGCACCTGCAAAGGATGTAGAGTACAGCAAGGGTATAATGCTCTGCATTAAGTAGGTACACAGGTCTCATTGATACTTCCTTTGTTAGCAGTTGTAGTACCCTGCTATTTGGCTGACACTGTTGTTTATACATATGTTATGGGGGGGGGGTCCTTGCTATGGGGCACACTACAATGAACTCCTGTGTTTTGTGTGTGATCATACATGAGTATATGTCATGTCACAAACAGCAGTGGGTCACTATTGCTACTATCCTAGTTGCTTCCACAACCTTTGTATGGTTGGCACATTGTTGATTAAGAGATATGTAATCAAGCGGGGAATACCAATAGGCTTCATTTCATAGTAGCATAGGAGGTTACTATGCTAATGGCCCTGGGGCCCTTACAAGCCTAGCCAAGAGTTTATCCCCAAAAAAGCAACCTCAGTCAGCACCTGTCACCCCTGTCAATTTGGGACACAGGTGGAACCCCTGGGCCAAATTTGTGGTTTCCCATCCACTCATCAAGGTTGCACTTGAAGAGGGTCAGCAAGGTACTCTGTTTGACATGTATGGGAAGTCTATTCCAGAAATGGGGCAGCCTCTGGGAGACAAAACTCCCTCTCCAGCAGGTTTTGTTGATGTCTCATATTAGATTTAGGACTTTCAAGTGGGTAATGTGTGAGGAGTTAGACTTATAGATACGGAGCATTTCTAGTAGGACAGGGTCTGCTCTTGCCTTGTAGGAGAGACACAGATCACCTCTGCGCAATCTGTATGATACACCTAGCTAGGGGAACGATTGTGTATGAAAGTTATGTATGATATCTGTATGATAGAGGACTTGCAATGTTGAATCCCTTGCCGGGTACCTGGCCAGGTTGCAAACCAAAAGAGTGGAGATGCAAGCCAACAGCACAATGGACAACTTCAGTGGTGAAAATGAAAAACTTTATTCCAATAACAAAGGTTAAGCACTTTCATCCCTCAATAATAGGGACTTCCTCAGAACAAATTACTGTTGGCTTGCATCTCCACTCTTTTTGTTTGTCTAAAGTTCAAGTGCGTGTGGTTATACACCTGGCCAGGTTGCACCTTGAGTGTGGTAAGTACAGATTTATTATGCTAACTATAGTGCAATAAGCAAGAAAGAGTAAAGTATTTACTGAAATAAATTATACACAATAAAAACTGTTGTGAGATAAATGGGCAAGTAGAACTGTAGTGCAATAACAACTGCATTGCAAAAAACAATAAACAATACCAATAGCAGTAAGCAAAATGCTATACAGCAGGATTCTGTTGTCATCACCATTGCAGCAAGGCTGTATGCATTACTTGTCTATGGTAAGGTTGCTGCAGTCAAGTGTAACACTGTTTCCATGCCAATATCAGTCACATAATGCTCTCTGTTCCTCCTACTCCAGGTAATAAAGGTATATGGGTGAGGTAGCTCACTCTATGGGCAAATATTGTGCATGTACTTCACAGACATTTATCAGCAATACCAATAATGTTTTAAGCAGCACTGATGATTCCTAAAGAAATCTGTCTTAATAAATGCAGTATGGCTGTATTGCATGCATGTGTGTTCTACTGCCACTGTAGTCAAGTATAACACTGTGATAATTCTAGAATGCAAAATGAATGTCCTGTAACATGGATTCATAGTACATTCCAAGGTTGTCTCTAGGCCAATATCAGTCACATAATGCTCTCATTTTCTCCCACTCCATTAACAAAAGGTATATGGTCGAGGTAGCCCTTGTTATGAGCAGATGTTTTGTTTAGATTTCACAGGCACTTATCAGCAATACCAATAAAGTGTTAAGCAGCATTGTTGATTCCTAAATAAATCTGTTTAAATATTTCCAGAACAGCAATATTCTTTGCATGTCTGTACGAAGTTGCTGCAGTCAATTGTTCATTATTTGCAGATGTCCCCTGCAGTCACAGATATTGGGTTCTGTTCCCATGCCTGCCAACTAAGGCATGATGACAGCTGTCTAATTTATGTACTGTACGTAAACATGCTTCTCAAGTGTCAAGATTTCTCATAATGTAATTAAAATTACCTACACCGTCTGTCACAGGATTACCAGAAAAATGATTACCTCAAATGTAATGCATTGCCAAATCACTTACAGAGCACCTTGGCAGTTATATAAGTTCATATTATGTGAAACTGTTCTGTACCTGCATTTACTGACCCATGCTAGCAGCTTTAGATGTATGTACATCCTACATCAGCTATAAGAAATTTGTAGTCACTGTACTCAAAGCTGACACTACACACCTGTAGAGTATTTATTGTCAATGTTATCAATAGTAGAATGTCTCTCTCTCCACACCCCTTATCTTCAATTATTTATTATTGTAATTTATTATTATGATTTGATATTAGCATATTTTGTTTAACTATATTTTGGTAAAATGTGATTTATTATTGTTATGTTTTATTATGATTCAATTGGTCTTATGGTTTAATTCTTACTGGCTTGCTGTTAACATACTGACTGTTATGATACTTAATGTTGTGTTACTCATAATATACATTAATGTGTATTTGGATTAATAAATATGATGTTCCAATCTGTTAACACTAACAATGGTTTGGTTATTACTAACCTTAACATATTGCTATACCTCATTTACCACAGGACATCAAGGTATGTTGGTTCTGTCTGATCTGCCTACCTTGCCTCCTCTGGCCGTGGTACAGGGTCCCAGCACATCTGGAACCTAGACTGGTGATGGTCCCTCTACTGCCTATGCACTACCTGTAGCATCGGGTAGTACCTCCCCATGTGATGGGGCTGTGCCCCCCTTTGGGAGTGGTGGTGGAGTGGGAGTTTTCACCCAGGTTGAGCTGCTGGTTTTGCAGTGCAGGATAGCCTGTCATGATTTTGGCCACTGCCTGCTCCAGATTGAGGACATGCTGGTCAATCTGGTGGGGCAACCTCACCCCAGTACCCAGCCTCCACCACTGCCATTCCTGGTGCAGTGACAGAGCAGTGCTGACAGTCCCATAGATGAGGATGTGAGTCATGCTGATGCCTTGTGGAGGTACATGGGACTTAGACTCCAGAACACACAATCCCTAGTCTCAGATGCAGCCTGTAGCACATCCATCTCTATGTAAAAGTTGTTGCTACAGATCTACCATCTATGATGAAGTAGTATTCTCACCCCAGTAATGTCCAGCACAGCATATCAGAATGGGCCCCTAATCTACATGAAGGCTATACTGTGGTTGCATGTGATTGGCTGATGACAGTGCAAATAAGCTGTGTTGACTGCAATTAGCATTTCAGAACCACAGATTGGTTAAGAGACAATCACCTGCTGATGGGAAGCATGTTAAAAATGCAATTAGCTCGCTATGGGGAACCATTCTGTATGAGATTTTTCTCACACAGACCATGCATATGCAAAGTATTAACTATCAGGATATAACAGCAGAGGAGTACTGCATTCCATCAGGTATGTAACCATCTTGTTTACATTAAGATGCAGATGTCTGGCTATACTTGCAGGCAATAGGGATTACAACATTAAGCCTTTGTTAGAACTGAGATAATGACATGTCAATGATCTCCAGATTTGTTACACATACAGAGGATGTGCGAGACATCAAGGGTGCAATGTATATTGTCAGTGTGGCACAATGGGTTCATGGAACTCTCCCTTTACAGTGGTTGTAATAGCACACTGCTATTTGTTTGGCACAGTTGGCTTGACATATTATCAGGATGAGTTGGTCCTTAGGCACACAATACAGTAGACTCCAGTGTCAGCTGTATGAACATATAGCAGTATCTGTCATGGCACAAACAGGAATGCCTGACTATCTCTAGTATCCTAGTAGTCCACACTCTTAATATGTTAGCACATTGTGGAAAATGACATGTGTGATCAAGCAGTGGATATTGCCAACCATTCTGTCCTTGCGGTATTTCTACATAATGCACTTACATGTATGTGACCCTGACATCTGTTTCCATGTTGTTGTCTTTCAGGGAACATATATGCAAGATGTCGTGCAGCTTTCACAGATGCAGAGAATTAGTTAATACTGGAAGAGCTCTGTCAACACCACGAACTCCTACTTTCCAGAGGGAGACAAAACAGGGAACAGCAGGAAGCATTGTGGCCTGCCCTTGTCCATGATGTCAATGCCAGTGGTCATCAGAGCAGGACATATGAGTAGGTTCAACACCATGCAACAGACATGATACATGCCATGCAGAACAGCAGCAGATGTAGCCTGGGATTGTGGCACCACCAGTGGAGGGCCTGCAGTGGAACAGCCACTCTCAGCCACTGAGGAATTCCTGGCAAACCTAGGCACACACAACAGGTCCCAGGCATCCATCACACCCCACATCATGGATGTGGGTGCTACATTGTCCATGGCAGAGGAGTGTGCAGATAAGATTGGTTTGATCAGCATTCAGTATATCAGGGTGCACATAGTCTTACATGGGTGTCACGTCTGTCTACGTTTGGTGGGGGAAAAGGTTTTCAGTGCAGCTTGACTGTTGTGCACAGATTTTGACCAATATACCAATTAACACAGTAACTACTGTAAAAGTGAGATATATGGACATTACCCTGTGATGGTGGAACATGTGGTGGTACTGATATTACCTCTTCCTCAACTTTTCACAGCTCCATCAGGTATTGGCCAAGCCCATGGTCCTGTTCCTGGTACGCATGACACTGTTTTGTTATAGATGTAGGCTTACAGCAGGATAATCCCAAGTCTGTCATCCCAGGCTTGCTGCCTGCACTGCTGCACTGTCGGCATGATTGTCAACTGTACACATATATTCTGACTGTACACATGTTAGACTCACACCTATGCCTTGTAGGTGTGACCACACTGATAAATATGATGGTATTGTCATGACCCAACAGAGTGTCATATGTGTCAACTATGCAGTGTCTACACAAACATCAACAGTTTAACTCACTGTTGCTGATGGGATTGTAATGTAATGAGATGTTATTTTCAAATAACTACACCTGTTAGTGGGAAGACTACTGTCCTCAAGTTCTGCTATATGAGGTTGGATTTTCAACAGGTCTGTCATAATGATTAAAGTGCATAGAGCCTTACATATATCACAACATAGCACTGCATATCATAATAGTGCAGGTATTAATGCACTGCTTTTTCCTTTCTTATCACAAGTGATTGGGGAGGTTGGTGTCTGTCCACTACACAATTTGATGTCAGTGTTTCCTCAGACTCTGATGATGATGGCGGTCACAATGTGGCACAGGTGGGGGTTTCAGGGGCTGAATCTGTCCCAGAGGTTGACATCCCTCTTCTGCCCTCATTGTCACTGCACACAGTCAGTATGCCCTTACATACCCAGTCCCCAGTGGACACAGATATTGGACAGTCAGAGGGTGTGGACATTGAACAGAAAAGTGTGGCAACTATGGCTCCAGTGAGTGTAGACACTGGCCATAGCCAGAGATCTGATGAGGTCCCACACAGGCAGATTGACAGGGGTGCTTGTAGAGGCCTGCTGTACATCCAGCACCTGTTGTAGGTGTCACATCACAGGTCACTCAGCGCATGTTTCGGGCCATCATGGAGGTACAGATACGTTCTGAATAGGACACCAGATGGATGCTTAGGCTTATGGATGCAGCACAGTCTGACATCCGTGACTGCCTTCACTACACTGGGGACACCCTGGATTGGTTCACTAATGCAGTGGACAGAAGGTGGGCTGAGACAGTGTTAATCTTGGACAACACATTGTCTGTGCTGGAACATGTGGTTCAAGTTGAGCATCACCTCATGGACATAGGTCAACAACCCCATCTGCTGAGAGTCCACGTGGCCATGCACAATCACAGTCCAGTAGTTGAAGTACATCCAGCACTACAGAGGGGGGTATGCTGTCCACACCACAATGTGTCAGGCCATGGGCTCATGGTCCTGGGTGTTCCAGTGGGGGACACGATCCTAGCAGACAGCATCACTGTCAGGTGCTATCACCACTTCTGACCTTGGTCATGGAGGTGCCAGTGCAACTCCTGGCAGAGTCAGTTCCCGTGTTCGAGGCCAGAGACAGTGAACTGTCAACTTTCCCATAGACTGTCCAAAGCTGTCCAATGTGCACACATAGAGGGCTAGCACTGAGCTTGACTGTACACACACACAATCACACACCAGTCAAATTCAGGTCACCTACAGAAACACACGGCACCTTTCCATGGTCCATCTTACCTGCTTCCCTTCCTGACTCACACACATGCTGTCAACCATTTGGGTCAGCCTAGGCTTCCTGTATCCCCATACAGCACCCTGTGCAAGTGATGATACCTGCGTCATATCCATGTCATCCTCACCGTTGATGCAGGGAAATGAAGCTATGTGTCTGACGCACAGGGTGACTATATCAGGTAACATGTATTTGTGGTAATGCAGTGTTGTTTTGCCATTCCACTTGTAGTGGTTACTACAGATACTGTATGCTGGCATTTGTCACAAGTATGCCTCATACTTTTGTGTACTTTATGTTGTATGATGTTGTAATGACTGCATAGTTACATAATGACTGGTGTGCCATGGACCTGTTTCGGTTTTTGTTTCAGGAGTCTTTTGGGATAACCTATGGATACACATCAGCAATAAAGCAGCACAGGATGGTATGTCAGCACAGCAGAAATATGTCTGCAGCAAGGTACAGTACTATAAGTGCATGGCTCCATAGGTTCATATGTGTATAGCAGGCTAACAAAGACAATGCCAGCATTCATTAGACTCATGCATCCCTAACCTGTGAAAAGGTCTGCTACCCTTGATAATAGTTACCAGGGTTTTGGGAACTAACACATCTATAAGCTGTGGTGATAGATATGACCCTTGTATCAATATCCTGTGTCAAATACAGACAGTTGCCTAACACCCATTATAACTATTGTGTTTGGCATCCCATTGAGTAACCTGCACATGAGATGTGTCACAGCAGATGTATGCTTCACATGCTTGGGGGTCTGTTTCATGTAGGGTGTACTGTCTATATTACATAACTGTTTCTCAAGGATATACTATGTATACCGCAGTAATGTTGGCATTTAGAACAGGTGAGGCATGTGTTAGTCCAGTCATGAATATGTAGGAGGTACACAGTGGGATCCAACACTTCCCTGTATGGAGACATACACATCCCCTCCAAAGCATTTATGAGACAAGAGTACACATATATGGTCATGACTCAGACTTCATAGAACATGTTATCTACACTGTGTATTGGTGTACCATGGAACCTGTGTGGCTGCTACAGTTGTACGATATACCTGTGTAGTGACATAGCAAGGGTGCCATTGCATACAACTAATAGGTGTGATGACTGCCACATTCACTATAGCAGTGACAGTCTGGGATTTACATCTCAAACCTGTCGGTGTAGGTTGTACAACAGTGACTGCATCCCCACATCTTACTGACCAGTGAAAGTCAAAGGCTTCATTACTCTCTGTGTCCATAACTCCACATGTAATGTCTCAACTGTGTGTCGTGTGCGAACAGGATAATATTATACAGTCATTGGCATTTAGTCTTTGTCAGTGGCTCAGAAAACAACTGATTATGTCTTACGCCATCCTGGATAACTGTTGGTTCTGTGTGGGATTCTGTGACAGCTCCTAGTATGCAATCACCTGCTAATGTTCTCAGTCAGGGGTCACGGACAGTGGCTGTGACTGCAGAGTGAGAATAGATATATAGGGTACGCTAATAATGGAGAATGGTGAACTCCACTGATGACTGGCGTCATTGCAGTGTAAGTCTCACAATGCTATCTTCCCAGAGTATGACTGTCAGACACTTGCCTATCCACTAGCTGACATAATACTCTGTACATGAAGTGCACAGTTTCCTGTAAGGCCTACTAGCCTAAAATTGTCATACACCTTGTCAGGCCATGGTTGGTGGAGTGAGACATATGTCCAACAGCCATTGCATATTGTAAAAGTCAATGGACTTTGCCGGTTACACTCGGTAGCATGATTTAGCCTAGAGAATAAGTAACAGTGTTTGGTCTAGTGTCAGTAGGCATATGACAGTGTTAGTGCTCATATCCATGCTAACTCCTGTCATGGTATTTCAGGTGACATAACTCAGAGATCTGGGAACAACACTTGGCACTGCATGCTAGTTGTTCTCTATTGCAGTTACTTCCAGCATATTGCCAGAAAAGAGTCATGCAAGGTGTCTGTATAGAGCACAAACACATTAGAGAAGTGTAATACGTACACACTAGTTTGTTTAGTCATGCAGCATCTGACTTACCCAAAGGATGGTCTAGGTCCTTACCTACAATGCCCTGCAGCAGTGCTGTGACATCCCCACATGGGGCACCAACATATTGCATCATGTATTTACCAATATAGGTGACCACTACAGCCCCCACCCAATATGAAGTCCTCCCTGGTTGGATCTGGCCACAGATCAGTTTCCTTAGAAGTATGAGCACATACCCCTCCTTGTAGACAATATAGACATATATGTCAAGAAAGCCATTTATTACCTCCTGTGGGATGGTTGACATAGAGTGACTATACCTCCCCCTTCAGAAGGGACATGAAAGTATGCAGAGCTCTACACCCATGCATTATGTCAGCAGCATTACAACTGCATAAACCTGGCTGCAAATGACAAGAGGGACACAGGCTTGTCATGGCTGAGCAAACCTGACTGGTGGACAAATGCCATTAGCAGGCTGTACAATAACAGGTGGACAGTGCTGTGTGACAGTTGGAGTGAGGGTGCCCCCTAACATGGAGGCACTACTTTCTCAGCTAAAACAAGCACATATTGTTGTTGTGATGTTGCATAGACATGGTATGTGACAAAAGTAGCCACCGACACAAAGCAGAACCATAACGCACAGTGTAGTTACATGTGTGAGCCCAAGGGACAGGCTCAGATTGTTGGTCACCTCATACATCATGATGCCACCTCCATAAACAACACAAGTAACCAAAAACTGAGGGTAATGCTACTCAATGCCAAAAGTCTAAACCTCAAAATGCATGCACTCGAGGCACTCCTCAGCATGGAGAAAATCAATATCTGTGCAGTAACAGAAACCTGGTTCAAGGGTCCAGAGAGCACCCCAGCACTACCAGGCTACAACTCATATCATACCTTTCTGCCCCAGAACCCGGACCAAAATACAAAAGGAGGGGGTGTGTCCATTTTCATAAAGGATACCCACACCTCCAGGTTAGTGGCACAGCACGAGGCCTCAGAGACCATCCATGTTCAACTAACAGTGGGCAAAGCTGCTTTTCAGATTGTAGCTTGCTACAGATCACCCAACTTGTCTCAAGACCCCCACTCAGCATTCCTGAGAACATTGGAAAATATGAAGGTCCTACCAAACACCATGATATTGGGTGATTTCAACTACTCAAACATTGACTGGGAAAACTACTCAAGTACAAACTCCTTTGCACAACGCTTCCTAGAGTTTATAAACTCAAACGCCTTGGAGCAACTGATCACCACTTCCACAAGAGGTGACAACATACTGGACCTGATCATCACCAACATGGTGGATCAGTGTTCCACACCAGAGGTAAACCCCTCGCTGGTAAGATCAGACCATAACCTAATCACACTGGACATCCACACCCTGACTCCACCCCCAGTCAAGGAAACCACTATGAAAAACTTTTCAAAAGCAAACTTCACACTTCTCAAGACCGAGGTGGAAAGTTTCAAAGCCCCCTTGCTAAAGGATAATGCTGCCCAAACTGCAGAATCCTTTACAAATGCATTCTATGAGCACCTACAGGAATGCATGGATCGAGCCATCCCAAGTAAAGCCAAGACTCACTCCTCCAAAAAGAGGAAACCAGTCTGGTGGTCCCTGGCCATAAATAAGCTATACAACAGAAGGACGAAACTATTACATGATAGAGCAAAATCCTAAAAAGGAAAAGCATCCCTGATCAGTATTAGGAAGAAACTACGATCCCTCATAAAATCATCCAAGGCCAGTTTCGAAAGAAAAATTGCCAAAGACTCTAAAGATAATCAGAAAGCCTTCTTTAGCTATGTCAAGTATCTAGGTGGCAACTCTCAGATCTGCTCTGAGCTAGTGCAAAATGGCAAAAAATACACTGAACCAACTGACATTGCCAACATCCAGGCTGACAGGTTCAGTGCAAACTTTAGCCCCCCGTCACCCCCAAAAGGGCCCGTGTCCATCTTTGAAGAATGTAGAGCCCCAGACATCATAGACACACAGGTGAAAACAGCCCTCTCCAAAGCCAAAAACACAGCATCAATGGGAACAGATGGTATCCCAGGCTGCGTCTTACAGGAGCTCCAAAATGAACTAAACCCTCACCTAAATTCACTGTTCAAACTCAGCCTTTCCACAGGCTATGCACTCAAAAAATGGCGTACAGCAACAGTTATCCCGCTCCACAAAGGTGGTGCCACAATAGATCCTGGAAACTATCGCCCTATAATCCTGACTAGCCTGGTCTGCCAAGCTATGAGCACCTCATTATGGAACTCATTAACAGAGACATTGGGAACCTCCAGACACTGGACCCTACCCAATTCGGCTTTGTTAAAGGCAAATCCTGCCTCCTAAACCTAGTTGACTTCTTTGAAACAGTTGCCAAGGCCATAGATGAGGGAAAGGTAGTCCACACAGCCTACCTGGACCTTACAATGGCCTTCGACATCATTCCCCACTCTGGCATTATAGATAAGCTTACCAGCTTGAACATTAACCCCTATGTCACGAGATGGGTTGCCAACTGGCTCACGCATAGAACTCACATGTTCAGAGTTGCAGGTGCCATGTCCGACTCTAAACCAGTTACAATTGGCATCCCACAGGGCTCAGTCCTGGGACCCCTCCTGTTTGGCATATACTTCTCTGAGGTACAGGCAAGCACGGGAGGACTATGGCTGACCAAGTTCGCAGATGATTGCAAACTGGGGGCCATAATCGACTCTCCGGCTGACACAGACATCCTCCAGAAGGGTCTCACGGAGATGAATACCTGGTGTCAGAACCATGGCCTCAAGCTAAATGCCAAAAAGTGCATAGTCATCCCCTTTGGGAAAAACAAAGTAACCATGAACTATCACATAGGTGGTAATCCACTAAGTACGGAAGATGTAATTAGGGATCTGGGGACCCAGGTAGATAGCAACCTCTCCTTTGATAATCACATTGCCAAAGTGGTTAGAAAATCCTTCTATGTAGCCCACCTAATCACAAAATGGTTCACATCTAGATCAAGAGAGGTCATTGTGCCCCTCTCCTCATCAATCATCAGGCCCATAATAGAGTACAATGCCTCATTTGGAATGTACCTTACTCAACACCTGCAACAGCTGGAAAGACCACAGAAGTACCTCACCAAGAGGATCGTGGGCCTCAAACAGATGCCCTATGCAGCTTGACTAAAGAAACTCCAGCTCTACTCGGTTGCTTACCACCTACTCAGAGGTGATCTCTGCCTGATGTACAAGGCCATGTCCAACCCTGAATTAATGGACATGCTCCACCTCAAGAAAACCAAATCTCTTAGAGCCACACGCTCCAGGGATTTAAACCTCAGCACAACTATAAACAGGACATGCTGGAAGGATAGATTCCTGTCCCAGAGACTTCCCTCACTCTGGAATAGAATCCCAATTTATGTTAGGCAAAGCCCCTCACTGACGCTCTTCAAGAGAAATCTTGATGAGTGGATGGGAAACCGTAAATTTACTCCTGGGATCACTTCAATGGCCCTGCTAGACAGAGGCCCAGGAAACTAATTTAAAAGGGAGGCGAAAGCCAACACATTCTGGCTAGGCTTATAAATGCCCTTGGTCAGAGAGCCTAGTACCTACCTATGAACCTATGAACCTATGTCACTTCTGTCCACCTAGCCCACTGTATTTCCTTGCATAAATGCAGCAGCTCCATACATGTGATACCATATTATAGTAAGCCTTACAAGTACAGTGTAGGTTAGAGACTTACCTTGCGAAAGCAACAGTTGATAGGACTGTAGTTCAGGGCTGACTCTGTGTGATACAAGCAGTACACAGCCAAAAAATTGATAGGTACAGGTAGTGTGGGTTGCATGGCATCAAAAATGTTGCTATATATATATATATATATATATATATATATATATATATATATATATATATATATATATATATATATGTGTGTATATGTGAGTAGGAGGAAGGTGTCAGTCCCTAGGGCTCTAGGTTGTCAGTGAATGTACTGTATGTTGTCTCTTAGCCAAAGCCAGGATGTACTGAGCATGCCTATGTCTACCTACAGTGACATCATAAGGGGGTTCCCTTTCCGAGTCATCCTGTGACTGTAGCTGTGGGGACCTAGGCACTGGTATAGGGTTGTGTATCCCTTCCCTTTGCTGATCCTGCTGCAGCTGTTTCCACAGGATCATATTGTGTAGCATGGCACATACTGTGAACGTATGTGCAAATGTTGCTGGAAAGTACTGCAGGGCTCCACCAGATATATTGAGGCACCAAAACCATGACTTCAGAAGCCCAAACACACATGCTATGATTTTCCTAGTTTGTGCATGTACTTCATTATGAAATTCTTCCATGGGTGTGCGGGCATTTCTGATGGGTGTCATCATCTACGGTATCAGTATGTATTCAGCATTCCCCAGTAAATAACCGAGTGGGATGTCCCCCATAGCAAACATCTGGTACAGCTGTAATGTGTGCCAGATATGGGAGTCATAATAACTGCCAGGACTGCCAGAACACACATTCATGAGAATCCCCTGGGTATTGCACACAACCTGGCAGTTGATGGAATGGTAACCCTTGCGGTTGATGTAGATTTTACCTTCGTCACTGAGTGGGTGACTTGATGTGTACATGAGTTCAGTCTATGGCACCCAGTACCTCAGGGTAGTGTGCTACATGGTAGAAGTGTTGCATATTGCTGTCCTCACCTCAGGAGTGAGGAGATAAGAAATGTGCTGACTGACATGTGCTAGCATGGCATCCAGGAACTGGTAGAGTACCATGGATCCTGATGCCTGTGAGACCACCATCATGTCCCCAGTTGGTCTTTGGAAAGCACCTGTAGCTAGTATCCTAAGGGCTACACATGCTTTAATTTCCACTGGGATGGACTCCCTTCTTTGGCTCTGGGCCTGAGTTGAGGGCAACAGAGCTGAGTGATTCCTTGTAGTATGTCCCTGTCCACTCTGCAGCACTCTACACTCTCTAGCTCATGCAGCTGCTGGAAGGTTACTCTGGGCCTGAACCCCCTTTTCCTTCTCTGTCTAGGCCTATTGTCAGCAGCAGCACTGACTTCAGTATCTAGGACATACAGATGTAGCAGACCTGCAGCAGCCTCTAGCATCCTCTCAGTTAAAATTCCCAAGTCTGTACTCCAATGGTGTAGAGTATGGAGGAAAAATCAGATTATAAGGTTTATGCATACTTTATAGTGCTCTGCTGTAGGTTCTGCCTCTGTGATTGGCTACCTATGATGCAATTCACCTGCCTAGTATATCACTAACATCATTGAATGGCCCTAGTTTAAATTTAACAGGGGTCTAAACTAATAAATTTGTCAGTGGCTTTTAGATACAATTAGCACTGTGACCAGCCACACAAACATGCACCCCGTAGGTAAACAAAGCTTAGCACTTAGTGTGCACACCTTCCAGCCTTCCACTCTCACCATAGTGGCACACTATGCAAACACACAGAAACAAGGGGCCCTTAGCTAAACAAAGCTTAGAAGTTAGTGCACATATACCCCCTCCAAAAGATCACACTCAGCATGGCAGTGCACTATGCAAACAGGCACAGCTACGCTGAAATTACCTTAGAAGTCATTGGACACAACCTTCCCTGCTACCTCCTCTGTAAATACCAACATGGTTCTCTGCCTACATGAGGGGTATATGCAGACACGATTACCCTTTATGCTATTCAGTAACTCCACCTCATTTGCATAGGGATCCATGCTGACAACCTGTAAACTACATGCGTCATAGCTCTACCACGTTAGCAATGGTACAAATGCACTATTGTTGATACTCCAACAAGGTCCTGTAATACATTTCTGTCACATAATATTAAATTTGTTTTTCCAATTTTTTTTTTTTTTTTTTTTTTTTTTTTTATAAAGCACTTGTGCAGATTGTGGTTATCAGAAAAAAATAAAATTAATTTAACTTATTTCCATTAATTTATCAGACAAACAGGAGGATAGTTTTGTTCATATCTGTAGGTGGTATGCCATTTCAGTCCATATATCTACATTTTTACTGCCCCTTTTGTCTGTCTACACTCCTGTACATGGAATTTTTTCATGTGCACTACAGACACTGATATGTGGTCTGAAGAGCTGCTTATCTGCTTGCTGGATTGCTTTACCTGACTCATTTGCATGAGATTCACCTGTTTATGAGTTAATTTGCATGCCACAGAACTTCCCATGTTAGCGAGTGCATGCGTGTCACTCAGCAATGTTTACTGAACCTAAAGCCTGCTTACTTTAATGTAAGCAGTGCAGCATGATGCTTACACAGCAAAAAATACCATGTTGTCTTAGATAAAATCACATACTTAATAATCTACTTAATAATTTGGTTAAATAAGAGGTACCACATCATTATATAATTTTATTTTAAAGTACATAATGGTTATATATTATTATGACAGCTACTAAGTAGGGCAGGACCAGCTCGAATGTCACACTGATGGGGGAAGGGATGTGAATTTAACATGTGTGCCAATAACACTTTGTTTTACAGCACAATAAACCACTCCCATGCCTGATAAAAAGTATATATATATTTAGAAAGCTTGTGAAGAAATTATTACTCTATTTTTGTTTTACTTGGATCGCTAGTCTGTGTACTTAATAAAGGATTTTCGACTGGAAACAGACTGCCTGCCTTGCTTGGATTACTTTCCAATACTTAGTAATGCTGTACAATTATATATTTTCTATTATTACTTTTTGTTTTGTTTTGTTTTGACTTAAGGTGAGTTTACGTTCTCTACTTCTACTACTATTGTCTGATCTGATTAATATACAGTGATTAATTAGAAATATATGGACTGAAAATCTTCCACACAGAGACGTTTCTTACATTGTTTTCTTTAATAAATTTCCCTAGTAAGTATTAGTTCAAACTCTGCTTTTCTAGCATTTACCTTGTGTTTGACATTTATATAAATATTTAGGCAAGCTGGGCTATTCTCTTATAATTAAATGTACATATGCATTTCTCTCCTACTTAATTTTAAATCAATGTTGACATCCTTACACTTGTGTAGATCCTATACCTGCACTTCTAAAAGAATAAGTAAATATATATTTTAATGAACATATGAAAGGGGATATTTGGAAGATGCATTGTAGCTTATCATTTCATATCATGTTATGCACATTATGAACAACCGTTTGCCTCAACATTCTGCATATTTTCATTACATAAAATATATAATAGCATAAAAACTCTGCAACATGTCTGATATATTTGTAGTTGCAAGTGCAATGCTCCTGATTAGCTACTTATCATCCTTATGCTGTACTGTGATACTACTGTTCTGTGTTGTCTATCTTGCCTCACCCTTTTTTCTAAAATAAAATCATTCTAATCCAACTGTCAAACATAGATTTATCTTGTGCAATCCAAATGTACTTTTCTGGAGCAGAGCTTTAGGAATGAGAATATACTATATATATATATATTCCTATAGAATGTGGAATACAATAACAGAGCTGCCAAGCAGGTTATCTTTGTATACCCCTGACATATTAACAATAAAAGAAACCTATCTTTAATCTCACACAAAAGATGAAGTAATATGGCCTTCTACTAATGACATTATCTGTAATGACTATTTATGAACCAGCTGATGATGTAGTCACAGTATACTCAAATGTTTTTAACCTTTCAATGCACACTGTACAAATACAAAACTTAAGTGGCCCTGAAATTCTAGTAGCTACATTTAAAATTAAGTAAAAAAATCAATAGGGGGATTTAATAAAGCCTACATGTTTTTTTTTTTTTACTATGTAGGCATTGTACCACACTACTTACATAGTTGAGAACAATATTATATTCAGTAAGTGCTGCTGAGCAGTGTGCACGCACACACCAACAAGTAAACGTCCATGGCATGCAAATCACCTCTTAAGCAAGTGAATCTCATGCAAATGAGGCAGGTAGAGTGATCCAGCAAGCAGACAGAAAGCTCTGCAGATCCCGTGCCCATGTCCATAGTGTGCACAGAAAAATTCTGTGTACAAGAATATAGACAGACAAAAGGGGCTAAAAAAATGTAGACAGATGGACAAAAAGGCCATACCCACATACAGATATGAGTGAAACTATCCTCTATGTGTCTGAAAATTTAAAGGAAATAAGTTAAATTACATATATATTTTTTTAATAATTTAAATATGTTTGCATGATATCCTGCAGTGCACAAACATGGTTTATAAAAAAATAAAATTGGAAAAAACAAAATTAATACTATGTGACAGAAATGTATTACAGGACCCTGCATGGAGTACCAGCAATGATGCATTGGTGCTGTTGCTAAAATGGTAGGGCTTTGAAGCATGTAGTTTCCAGGCTGTGAGCATGAATTCCTATGCAAATGAGGTGGTGTTACAGAGTAGCACAAAGGGATAATAATGTCCGCATATATCCTGTTTGTGTAGGCAGAAAACCATGCTGGCATTTACAGGGGGGGTAGCTGACATCAGGGGAGGTAGCTTTCCAGTGACTTCTAAGCTTATTTCAGCTTAGCTGTGCCTGTTTGCAGGGCGGACCACCATGCTGAGCATATCATTCCAGGGGTGTGTGTGCACTCACTTCTAAGCTTTGTTTAGCTAAGGGGAGCATGTTTCAGTGAGTTTGTGAGATGCACTGCCATGCTGAGCATGCAAGTCTGCAGGGGTGTGTACACTGACTGCTAAGCTTTGTTTACCTATAGTGCATGTATTTGTGTGGCATGGTGTGCCACAGTGCTGATTATATCTAAACACCACTGACATATTAATTAGTTTTTGACCTATGTTTAACTTAAAATAGGGCTATTAAATTATGTTAATGATATACTAGACAGATGGACTGCATCATAGGTAGCCAATCACACAGTCAGCACCTACAACAGAATACTATAAAGCATGCATATACCCTAAAATCTGATTTCCGCCCATACTCTGCACCATTGAAGCACAGCCTGGGGAATTTTAACTGAGATAATGTTAGGGGCTGCTGCTGCTCTGTTACATCTGTATGTGCTAGATGCTGAAGTCAGTGCTGCTGCTGCTGCTGACAATAGGCCTAGGCTGAGAAGGAGAAGAGGGTTCAGGCACAGGGCAACCTTCCATAAGCTTTATGAGTTGGAGATTGTAGAGCACTACAGGGTGGACAGGGACATACTGCAAGAACTCACTGAGCCTTGCTGCCCTCAACTCAGACCCAGAGCCAACAGAGGGGAACCCATCCCAGTGGAAACAAAGGTATGTGTAGCCCTTAGGATAGTAAACAGAGGTACTTCCCAAAGACCAACTGGGGACATGATGGGGTTTTCACAGGCATCTGCTTCCAGGGTACTAGACCAGTTCCTGGATGCCATGCTACCACATGCCAGTGAGCACTTTTCTTTCCCCTCAATGATGAGGTGAGGGCCAGCAATATGCAATACTTCTACTGTGTAGCACACTATCATGAGGTACTGGGTGCCATAGATTGCACTCATGTATACATTGTCACCACCCATTGTGGAGGGTAGAATCTATGTCAACCACAAGGTCTACCACTGTGTCAACTGCCAGGTCATGTGCAATGTCCAGGAGATTCTCATGAATGTGTGTGCTGGCAGCCCTGGCAGTTATTATAACTCCAATATCTGGCATGCATCACAGCTGTACCAGATGTTTGTTATGGGGGGCATCCCACACAGCCATTTACTGTGGGGATGCTGGCTATGCACTGGAACCTTGGATGATGACACTCATCAGAAATGCACACATACCCACTGAAGAATGCCATAATATGGAACTCACACAAACTAGAAACATCATAGTGCATGTGTTCTGGCTTCTGATGTCACTGTTTCAGTGCCTTGATATATCTGTTGAAGCCCTGCAATACTCTCCAGCCACATGTGCACAGATATTCACAGTACATGCCATGCTAAAAATATGATCCTGTGGAAACAGCTGCATCAGGTTCAACAAATGGGAGGGATACACAGCCCTTCACCACTGCCTAGGTCACCACAGCCACACTCACAAGAGGACTTGGAGGAGGAATCCCCTGATGATGTCCCTGTAGGCAGATGTAGGCATGCCCACTGCACCCTAACTTTGGCTAAGAGACAAAGCATAGCATATTCACTGACAACCTAGGGCCCTAGAGGCTGACACCTTCCTCCTACTCACACACATATATTAAAATTGTTTATGCCAGGCAACCCACACAACCTGTACCTATCCATGTATTGGCTGTGTGCTGCTTGCATCACACAGAGTCAGCCCTGAACTACAGGTCTGTCTACTGCTGCATTCGCAAGCTAAGTCTCTAACCTACACTCTATCTGTAAGGATTACTATAATATGGTATCATATTTATGGATCTGCTGCATTTATGCAAGGAACTATAGTGGGATATGTGGACTGTAGTTAACATCCACATGGGACTACAGATACCCAGTCCAATAGTATTTGTTCCCTAATAATTACTAGGCCTTCATGGTTGGAATATTCAGTGCATCAGTCAAGGGAAATGTTAAACAGTGGGGTTACATGATATTTGGACTACTTTCTATCTCAGCAGATCATGTGATGTTGTTCCCCCACCCCCAACACAGCAGTGTTCCCATATACCTGCTTTAACAGTAAGTCAGCAATTTTATATTGGTTGACCAGGCAATCTCAGGGCTGTAACACAGAACTCAGTCACACATTGTATGTCACACATAACCCAGGAATAACAAAGTACATATTTATGCTGTTGATTGTGTGATGAATGACTCCAGTCTGTCTAGCAACCTGTATTGCTCAGTGGACTAGGGAAGTTAGTATGGATGATGGTAATGAAAGTTCTAATCTGAAAGTAGTCACATCTTTTGCATGTGAGGTATTATTATGTTGGTGTTTTCACAGACTGTCAGTCTGTGTGTGGTGTAACATTATGAACCTCAGTCACATATTAAGTACAGCAGACAGCTGGGGAATGCCATGAACATATTGAGTGATGTGTAGTACTGCACAAACAGGGACAGATATCAATGTCTGTAACATACCTCTCAATCTCTTAGTGCAAGAAATCTGTTCAAAGCCCAATGAAATGGGGGGTGGGTGGCAAAGGCCCACAAATAGGGCCATATGTTAAATACTGCTTTCATAAACTTAATGTGTTGCTAAAATAACAGGGTTTGCTTCAATAGACATTTTTCTGAAATATTTGTAGTTAGAAACTCAAATGTATGTAACTATTTAGTGATGTCAGCCTTGCGTTCTTCCAAGTGATTTGCCAGAAAACTACAGATTTTATGAGGAACACACCAAAACTATGAGAAAAAACTCTGGACATTCTGTAAAACTCATGATAGTTGAGAGGTATAGTCTGTAACACACAAAATCCCAGACTGGAATACAGCCAGGTGTGGCCTGGAGTCACTTTATAAGTACTGACATTCACACTGGGCATGCCCAAACAGTTAAAATGAGCACAATTCTGTTGCCCCATCATCAGACTGACCTGTTATTTATAGATATGTCTATACATACAGACATATATGTATACATATGCATCTGTCACTAACTCTCTCTCTCACAGTGTTGTCTCTACAGGATCATAGGAAGTTACTAGACTATTGGCCCTAAGGCTCTTACAAGCCTAGCCAAGACTTTAGCCCATGTTCCGACAAGTCATCACCTGATGCCTCTGTCTAGCAGGGACAAAGGTGGAATCCCAGGGGTTTATTTTCTTTTCTCCATCCAGTTATCCAGGTTGTGCTTAAAAAGTGTCAATAAGGTACTCTGCTTGATGTGGAGCGGGAGTCTATTCCACAGAAAGGGGAGACAGTACATTTATATATACATACCTCTTAATTACATACATATGTGTGTGGATGTCTGTATTGTCCTACATACCCTAATAATGGTGAGTAAATCTGCACTATCACACATCCATATTGTTGCTCAAAGGATCCCAATTAAGGGAGCAACAGTACATAATCCAATTGCCTACAGATCCTTGTGCCTGCTGGATGTCACCACATAGAGAGACGCAGGTGAGCAGGTGGTGTAATGTATAATGTTGTCAACACACACATGGACAGGACATGTTGTTACTGCCCACTGGTTTGCCTATCTAACTGCAAGCAGTCACATATGGCCATACTAGTAAATGAACACATATAGCTAGGATAATAACAGTTATCCCACTGCTAGTATACTAGACACAGATAACAGTATGAAGCAATATCACTCTGCAGGCCACAGATGCTGTTCAACACAAGCCTAGTTTGTGTAATGCACAAGTACTGTGTAGGCAATAACAGACTCAACCTGTGGGGTGTTTAATAAGTACTGTGATCTATAGTGAATAACAGTAGACAGGCAGGAGTTCTAACCTCATTCCAGGCTACTTGCTGTGTGTGTGTGTGTGTGTGTGTGTGTGTGTGTGTGTGTGTGTGTGTGTGTGTGTGTGTGTGTGTGTGTGTGTGTGTGTGTGTGTGTGTGTGTGTGTGTGTTTTACAGACTGAACCTGTGGGGTGTTTAATAAGTACTGTGATCTATAGTGAATAAAAGTAGACAGGTAGGAGTTGTAACCTCATTCCAGGCTACTTGGTGTGTATGTGTGTGTGTGTGTGTGTGTGTGTGTGTGTCTGTGTGTGTGTGTGTTTGTGTGTATGTGCCTCTCCCTACAGACCAAATGTTATGCTCTTATGGGCTATTCACCTGCAATGGTTATACACATTTTGGCCCTGAAACTTGCTGGCAGCTTTGACAATGCCCTCTTTTACAAGGCCCGATGATGTGTGGAGGGAGGGGGTTGGCATAATGGTTAAGGTGTTCACCTTACAGACACAAGGTGCAGAGTTCGATTCTCACATGGGGTAATTGGCTAGGCTTAAAATGGCCCACAGGGGCAGTTAACATAGTAATAATCTATGAACCTATGAACTTGTGTGTTTTTGTGTGTGTGTGTGTGTGTGTGTGTGTGTGTGTGTGTGTGTGTGTGTGTGTGTGTGTGTGTGTGTGTGTGTGTCTCCCTACAGACCAAATGCTATGCCCTGATGGACTATTCGCCTGCAATGGTTATACACATTTTGGCCCTGAAACTTGCTGATAGCTTTGACACTGCCCTCTTCTACAAGGCCTGATGATGTGTGGGGGGAGGGGGTTGGCATAATGTTTAAGGTGTTCACCTTACAGACACAAAGTGCAGGGTTTGATTCTCACATGGGGTAATTGGCTAGGCTTAAAATGGTCCACAGGGGCAGTTAACCTAGTAATAATATATGAACCTATGAACTTATGAACCTATGTCAGGAACCTTAAGACTACCATCTGATAGTGTAGTATCAAGACTTAACCTGTAGCATGTGTGATAAATGCTGTGATCTATTGTGTGTAAGACCACCATATGTAGTGGGTCTAATTTCACTCCAATCTACTTATGCATGACAGTGAGTAACCCCCTGCAAAACCACTGCCATCTCCTTATGGGATATCCATCTGCAATGATTACACACTTTTGGACCTACAACTTGCTGCTGGCTTCCACACCGTCCTCTTCTACAAGGCCTAATGATGTCATCCACATTAAGACTACCAGCTGACAACATAGCATTAGGACTTTAGCCATGGTGTGTGTGATAAATACTGTGCTCTAAAGTATGGAGACTAGATAGGTAGGGGTTCTAATCTCACTCCAAGCTACTTGTTGCACATGTGTGTCCCAATGACATCAATATTATCATCTTGGTAACAGCAATAGGTAGGGTTTTGCAGTATTTTATTTATAGCATGTAATGTAGCCCCATAAAGGATTGGGCACAAAAAAGCCCACTGACATCATCAAGTATAATATGTCCTGAACTGATAGTACTAGCAGATATGAGGTGTGTTGTGTGCATCATGTTCTGTGATTTGCAGTGTGTATCATTACATAGGTAAGTGTTCTCATCTACAATCAGCCAGCTTGCACTACGCATGTGCCTTGATGTGTCCTGTACACAGTGATTGGAAGTGGTGCTAGCCTCGGTGTAGCCATGGTTGTGTCAGCCTATTAGAGCATTTTACTTCATGTTATGGAACCATAGGATGTTTAAACATCACTGGCATAATGGCTATACAGCCCTTACAATCATAGAAATATTTATACCCATAGTTACAGGATCAGCACATATTGCCCCAGTCCAAGAGGGACACAGGCAAATGCCCAGTGTTGAGATAACGGTCACCCAGCCAATCATACAAATGGCATGTCCTGAGGTGCACTGCAGTGCTCTGTGTGCCTTTAGGTAGGGTTCTGTTTCAAGGGTATGTTTAAATCTGCTAGACAAATCTCTCCCACAAGCATGTAGTACCAACATCACATACGAGGTTAATGTCCTTACAGTGGGTTATCCATCTACTATGCCTTCTACAGAAAGGCAGCATATGCAATCAAGCAGGATGACAAATTGTTCTGTATGCAAGGCAGAGATCACCTCTGAGTAGTCTATATGCCAAAGGTGACAATAACACTCCTTGCAGACTATCCCCACTGAACACATACTGAAGACGTGAAATGTCCTTATGAGTGAGCATACTGTTGTGTGCAATTGTCAGTACTGCCTGGAAAGGAACATCAACAAATGGCCATTGCACTCAGATATCGGCATGTTGAAGGAAGAGTACTTGGAGGTTATGAGTATGTTACTTACAGGTGATTGTGACCTCAGCTATGCCATATGATTCCTGCCATACCACTGTAGAGACATGGTGATCTGAGGCACATTAGGCGTAAATCACTGTGGCCAGGTCTGTGTGCCCAGTTTGTTCACCCCTGAGCATACCTCTCAACCTCTTAGAGAAAGAAATCTGGATAAAGTCCAAAATAAAAGTGGGACAAAGGCCTGAAAATAGGGGCATTATTTAAATATTACTCTTGCAAACTTAGAAAGTTGATAGAGTAATAGGTTTTGCATTAGCATGAATTTTCCAAAGGGTATGAAGTCTGAAACTCAAATGTCTAACATTATTTTCTAACTTTAATGTTTAAGGATTTACTACTAATTTGCCAGAAAACCACAATTTTATGAAAAATAGACCAAAAATATATGGTGGGCACCCGCGGTGGTGCAGCGGTTAGCATTGCCACCTCACCGCAAGAGGTTCTCTGGTTTGATCCTCGGCTGAGTTGCCTTGTGTGTGGAGTCTGCATGTCCTCCCTGTTGTCACGTGAGTTTCCTCTGGGTGCTCCGGGTTCCTCCCAAATCCCAAAGACATGCTGTAGTTCGATTGGACACTCTAAATTGGTCCTAGGCATGAGTGCTTGCATGTGTGTGCCTTCTGTGAAAGGTTGGGTGCCGGGCTGGCAACTCAACACTGTAAAACTCCACTGCCAATCATGAGCAGACAAGGTCATCTGCTGTGGTGACACCTAACTGGGAAAAGCCGAATGAAGAAGAAGAAGAAGACCAAAAATATAAGGCAAAAATCTGGAAATTCTGTGAAAATCTGTACAGTTGAGAGGTATGCCCCTGAGTATCTACATTACATGTTGCGAATGACATGCTACTTACCAGGTATATAGTTCTAACTGATGGAACTAATACTATATATATCTACATGGAGTTTATGGACATTACTATGTCAACAAGCATGTTAGCAATAAACATCTTGCAGGATAGTGACATACCACAGAGTCTCTATGATGCTCACAATTTGCAGGCATCAGCCAATATTGTTACCCACAGTCAGTCAGTAGTCATGTGTATTGCAGTTGAATGGATTCCAAGCAGTAGAGGACCCTGGACTGTGCCCTGTTGACCACTGCTGCTGAAAGATCAGCTATTGCAGGTGGATGTCCCTATGGTACATATGTGTACCAGTACTGGGCCACTTAGTGACCCTGACAATGACAGTATCATGGATGCCTAAGTAGGTGCTTTGTAAATGTTGCTGGTATAGTCAGACTGCTTGGCTGAGACTAGGGTGTTGTATGTCTTGATGTACCCTAACCCAGATCCAAGGTGACTGCCTCAGAAATGTCCAACATGTGTAACAGTCATGCTCCCCCTGTAACACATACAAACTTTGTACATTCAACGGTGTGTAGAACACATATATGTGTGCTGATCAGCTCCACGATGATTGCCTCTATGGGCATACAGATATGGATACTCAGACAAAGAGGTGTATAGTTAAGTCCATCAGTGGATGCATCACTTCTATGCAAGGGTATAACAGTTTCCATTGTCCACTCAGCTGGTGTGCAGCCAGTAGTGTTAGTATGATTGCAAGGCTTTCCCAGTGGTGTTAGTAATCCTTGTCAGATCACATGTGGGATACAGCCTGGAATGTTATCATGTGCAATAGATGCTGTGTATCTTCCAATGAGAGGCCAGTTATGAACTGTTCTGTAAATATGGAAGTTATGGGACAGGTTGTAGGAATGTCATGTGACACGTGGTGGGGACAAGGGAGTGTAATTGATGCAGACAGTGTGAGTGTACAGGTTAGGTATGAGTCCAGACTCATATGTGTCATCATGATGTATGAGGTCACCGACTATCTGGACCTGTCCTTTGAGGTGACACATGTAACTACACTGTACATTGTGGTTCTGATTTGCATGGGTGGCTACCTTTGTCACTTACCATGTCTACTCAACATCACAACAACACTGTGCTTCTTTTAACTGAGGAGGTAGTGCCTCCATGTTAGGGGGGACGCCCTCATCCCAACTGTCACACAACACTGTCCACCTGCTATTGTACAGCCTGGTAATGGCAGTGGTCCACCAGTAATGTTTGCTGAGCCATGACAAGCCTGTGTCCCTCCTGTCACATGCAGCTGAGTTCATGCCATTGTAATGCTGCTGCCATAATGCATGAGTGTAGAGCTCTGCATTCTTGTCTGTCCCATCTGAAGGGGGAGTTACAGTCAAGCTATGTCAACTATCCTGCAGGAGGTAATAAATGGCTGTTTTGACATATATGTCTGTATTATCTGCAAGTGGGGGGAGTATGTGATGGTAGTTCTAAGGAGACTCATCTGTGGCCAGTTCCCACCAGGGAGGACCTCACATAGGGGAGTTGTACTGGTCATTCAAACTGGTAAACACTTGATGCACTGCATTGGTTCCCTGTATGGGGATGTCACAGCAGTGCTGCAGGCCATTTTAGGTATGGACCTGGACCATACTTTGGGCAAGTGATCCACAGCATGACTAAGGAACACTGTGTGCATATTTTACACTTCCCTAACCTGTTTGTGCTCTGCTCAGACACCTTGCATGACTTATTTTTTGTAACATCCTGGAAGTAACTGCAATAGCTACTTTCACAGAGGACAGCTAGCATGTAGTGCCAAGCGGTGTCCCCAGATCTCTGAGTCATGTCACCAGAAATGAGATTATAGGAGTTAGTATGGATATGAGCACTGACACTGGCATACGCCTAGTGACACTGGACCAAACATGGTTACTTTTGCTCAAGGCCAGATCATGTGTACTGACTGTAACTGGTGGAGCCCATTGTCTCTTACACTATGCAATGGACATTGGACATATGTCTCACTCCATCAACCATAGCTTGACAAATTGTATAACAGTATTACGCCAGCAGGCCTTACTAGAAACTCTACTTCATGTACAGAGTGTTATGTCAGCTGGTGGATAGGCAAGTGTCTGACAGCCATACTCTGGGAAGATATCATTGGGAGACCTGTGCTGCAATGATGCCTGTCACAGTGGAATTCACCATCCTCCATTATTGGCGTACCACATCTACCTATTCCCTCCCTGCAGTCACAGCCACTGTCAGTGACCTCTGACTGAGTACATTAACAGGTGATTGCATATTGGGAGCTGTCACAGACTCCCACACAGAACCAACAGTTATTCAGAATGGCCTAAGACACAGTCAGTTGTACTTTGAGCCACTGACAAAGACTAACTGCCAACAACTGTGCAAACTATCCTGTGGGAAATCATCCACCCCTCCAAAATATTGTAGTGTCCGCACACTGCACACAGTTGAGCCTTTACACATGGAGTTATGGATAAAGAGAGTAATGCAGTCTTTGACTCTCACTGGTAGGTAAGATGTGGGGATGCATTCACTGTTGTACAACCTACATCGACAGGTTTGGGATGTAAATCTCAGACTGTCACTGCTATACTGAATGTGTCAGTGATCACACCTATCATTGTGTGCAATGGCATCCTTGCTATGTCACTATGTAGGCATATCATACAACTGTAGCAGCCACAAAGGTTCCATGGTACACCAATACACAGCATAGATAACATGTCCTATGGAGACCATGTCATGACTGTAGTCTGTTTTCTAAATGCTTTGGAGGGGATGTGTATGGCTTCATACAGGGAGGTGTTGGATCCCACTGTGTACCTGCTGTGTATCCATGGCAGGACTAACACATGTCTCACCTGTTTTACACTCCCGCAACATCACTTTGGTATACATAGTACATGCTGGAGAGACAGGTATGTAACACATACAGTACGCTGTACATGAAAAAGGCCCCCCATGCACTTGAAGCATACATCTGCTATGGCACAGCATGTGTAAGTTACAAAATGGGATGCAGAACATGACAATCATAAAGGGTGTTTGGGAACTGTCTGTGCTGGACACAGGATATTTGTAGATGAGTCATCTCCATCACCACAGCTTGTAGATGCATGAGTTCCCAAAACCGTGATGGCACTTATCAGGGGTAGCAGACCTGTTTACAGATTAGAGATGCATAACTACACTGAATGCCACCATTGTCCTTGTTAGCCTGTTATACACATATGAACCTAAGGAGCCATGCACTTATAGTGCTGCACCTTGTTAAAGACATATTTTTGCTGTGCTGACATGCCATCCTGTGCTGCTTTATTGCCACTGTGTATCCATAGGTTACCCCAACAGATTCCTGAAACAGAACCATAAACAGGTCCATGACACACTCATCATTGTGTAACTATATAGTCATTGCAGCATCATACAACATAAGGTACACATAATTATGTGCCGCACTCATGACAAATTCCAGCATACAGAATCTCTCATTAACCACTGCAAGTTGCAAGGCAAAACAACACTGCATTACTCAAGTACATGTTAACTAATCTAGTCACCTTGTGCATCAGACACATAGCTTAATTTCTCTGCATCGATGGTGAGGATAACAGGGATGTGGCACAGGTATCATCACTTGCACAGGGTGTTGTGTGGGAGTGCAGGAGCCCTAGGCTGACCCAAATGGTTGACAGCATGTGTGTGAGTCAGAAAGGGAAGCAGGTAAGATGGGCCAAGGAAAAGTGCCATGTGTGTCTGTAGGTGACCTGCACTTGACAGTGGTGTTTGACTGTGTGCATGTACACAGCCAAACTCAGTGCCAGACCTACATGTGTGTATGTTGTACAGCTTTGTTCCATACATGGTAGAGTTGACAGTTCACCTTCTCCAGTCCTAAACATGGGAACTGGCTCTGCCAGGAGTTGCACTGGCACCTCCATGCCCAAGGTCAGAAGTGGTACTAGTACCAGACAGTGACTGCTGTCTGCTGGGACCATGTCCCCCATTGGAATGCCCAGGACCATGTGGTAAGCACTGTCCCCTCTGTAGCGCTGGAAGTACTGCCACTAGAGGAGTGTGATTATGCATGGTTACATGGATTCTCAGCAGATGGGGTTGCTGACCTACGTCCACGAGTCTGATTCTCAACTCCAACAACATGTTCCAGCACAGAAAATGTGTGGTCCAAGACAGACACTGTATCAGCCCACCTTCTGTCCACTGCATCAGTCAACTGATCCAGGGTGTCCCCAGTGTGGTGGAGGCAGTAACGGATGTCAGACTGTGCTGCACCCATAACCTTAAGCATACATCTGGTGTTCAATTCAGAATGTGCCTGTGCCTTCATGGTGACCCAAAACATGCAATGAGTGACCCATGATGTGACATCTGTGACAGGTGGTGGACAGACAGCAGGCCTTCTATAAGCACCCTTGTCAATCCACCTGTGTGGGACTTCACCAGGTCTCTGGCTATAGCCAGCATCTACAGTCACTGAAGCCATAGTTGCCACACTTGCCTGTTCAATGTCCCCACCCTCTGACTGTCCAACATATGTGGCCTCCGGGGACTAGGCATGTGTGGGCATACTGACTGTGCGTGATGACAATGGAGGCAGAAGAAGGATGTCTACCTCTGGGACAGATTCAGCCCCCAACACCCTCACCTGTGCCTCACTTTGGCTATTATCATGTTCATCAGAGTCCAAAAAGACACTGACATCAGGTTGTGGAGGGGACAGAGGCCACCCTCTCGATCACCTGTTATAAGAAAAAGAAAGGAGTACATGAATAACTGCACTGTTGTGTATGACAAGTCTACCAATACTCATAATAACAAAGACCCACAACATGATTAGCTGTCAAACTTTTTTCTTCTCTACTTTCATCCAAAATAGATTTCCTCAGAACAAAATACACATTCAACTCAAGACCTTTAAAAGAATAACTTCAAATAAATCAAGTAAAACATGATCACAAAAATGTACCTTTTAATTATGTAATATGACACTACACTTGATAAAACAACATATAAAAACCCAGTACACCTATCTTAACAAATATAGTGAAATACATGTTTCACTGCCTAACTTAATTTCCTTTCAACCTTTTGTTTTTTTAAAGGCATTTTAGAGTAAATTCCTCATTTAAATGAGAAGACTTATCTTTTTTAACTGTCATGCCCAAATTGTTTCTATTTGCTCAACTACACTCCTGTGAATGTCCCTTCTAAGATCCTTAGGTAACTTTTCCAGAATGGAAAATAAAAAACTTTTACCTTATTACACATGAAATTATGTTTAATTAGGGCATTATTCTGACCCTTAATTTTAATAGAATATAAATGTTACTTAACAAAACAGTCCCTGGGATTCAATAAACTTTTTTTTCTGTGCAGGAATAGTACAGCTGTCCTGCATGGAATATGGCCACTGAGCGATCCAGTAAAGAAGCCTGGGGACATGCACGAGCCTGCTAACACTAGTCTGCCACGGACATGACTGGATTATGCTATGACCTCATTTACTGTTGAAAACCATGAATATGAGGTCAATTAGTGATCCAGTAAGTGGGCAGACATCTGTGGAAGAAGAGTGCAGCATGCAGAAATGTATTTGGCTACTAGCAGAATCCATTTCTGCAAAAAATCAAAACAGAGGCATGACAGCTCAAACTAAAGCATGCATTCTAATCCTTAGGCATGCCAGTGGTCAAATATATGGCCATTGGCATGGAAAAGTGTTGCAAAATTATAAAAATCAAAGTTTTTTTTTTTTTTGGCCGATCACGGCCATTTAAGCATAGTGCAGAGGGGTGCAAATGAGATCATGCCGAAAATAAAAAAAAAATGTGTAAAGTCAATTCTAAGTGAAATTTGCACTTTGTCATTATAGTCTGTGGCATGCAGAATCAAAATAATAGCAGGTAACAGTGTGTTAGGAAAATGCATAATAGCAATGTGCATGCTTAGTACATTAAAGGCTTAAAAGGGTTAATACATTTATTCTGTTCATACTGCATGAATCTGCACAGCTATTAGAAACTTAATAAAAGACACTTTATTCTGCTTATGCAATGAAAATATGTGCAGCTACCGGAAACTTAATAAGAGACATTCTATTTCTGCTTATGCCATGAGAAAATGTGCAGCTGCTAGAAGTCTTGATAAAGAAAACAATAGATGTTTGAAAGCTTAAACCATAGTCAGCACTACTTATACCAAAGCTAGAAATGTACCTTGAATCTAGACAAAATGTATTGCATGTATTAGAACTGTACAATGGAAGAATTAAAGAGACAAGGTGGTCTAAAATAAGCCCAAGGCCAGGTTGTTTTTCTCAAATGTTTTTGCAAGACAGCAATAATCTGACCATGTCAGCAATAAGCCTGGTAACATTTTCTGTGTAACATACAGAAAGCTGTGCCCAACTACATCAGCAGTAGATTAGTAACATTTTCTATGAGACATGAAGAGAACTGTATAAGAATAATATAATGACCACCAGAAAGTTAGACAAACATTGTACCTACATGCTTTGTCTCCTTTCTGCAAGTAATAAAGAGTGCCTTGCTTAAACCTAACGTGTATTGATCTTTGAAGTTTTTCCTTTTACAGATTGGTCCTTCGGACCTGAACCATCTCTTCGTCTTGGATCAGACGGCCAGGTGGCTGAAACCATACGGGGAAGAAACCAAATCGGATCTTCTTATATGAAAAGTCCTCCGACTGAATTGTCATCAAAAGAGGCCAGCCACTTTCTGATCTGTGACTGAAGGACGGGTCTCCGCGAATCGGTGATCAGTCACGTGGGCTCAGGTAAGGTGAATCTACTTTTTTCTGTTTTCTGTTTCAGATTAGGGACTAGATGTGAATTGTTTTTTATCAGATTGTATTTTTCTTACAGTCAGGGATAAAAAAAGAATACTGTATTGTCATAGATCAGGAAAAGCAAAATAAGTAGGCAGTCATTCTGAAGAGACTATAACAAAATCCGTGGTACACGTTAAAAATTAAGAGAAGTTACGTAACAATCAAAGGTAAAATAAAATGGGTAATAATTGCACAAAAACACCCCAGAACCCGCCGTTAATGGAAGACGCAAAATATATGCAGTCGCAATGCGTCGATAATATTAGATATTTTTCAAAATGGGTTAATAAATATGAATTCTACGGAAAATTAGAAATATCCTCGCTTATCAAACTTATCAAACAACTCAAAAACGATTCCAAGGGTCAAGTAAAAAAGCAATTGCGGTTAGGAATTCCTCAAGCACACAGGTGGCTGGAGGAAGTAAACCGTAGAGACCAAGGGAACAAAGATTCAAAAGCAATGTTTTTAGATAAGGAGGATAATAACTTAGTAATAGCATCATCACCTCCACCTCCCTTACCAGAATATGAAGCAAGTGAACAGGTTAGTCCAGCCCCACTATATCCTGTGGTCACTGAAGATAGAGATATTACAAAACTAAAACTAACTAAAATCAGAGATCCCATCGGGACCAGGTCCCGAACAAAGGCAAGTAATTCAGAAGAAGGTATTGAGTTATGGCAAATGATTAAGAATTCACGATCTATAGGAGAAGAAGAAGAAATATGCCCGCTTATAGAAGTACTTAATCCTCAGGCAGGTCAGGACGATCAGGACCAAACTATCTTAGTATATAGACCTTGGACTCCGGAAGATATCTGGAAAGCCACTGAGAGAATTCCCCATCCGAAGATTAATTTTAGAAAATTCTCAGAAGACTTACAAGAAATAAGGTTACGTTATAACTTAAAAGGAGAAGAAGTAGAAAAAGTAGTTAGACAAATTGTAGGGACAAATTGGTACATGATTTGTGGCAACTGGAACCCTTGTGACGCTGCACAAAGACCCCTCCCACATAGCAGCGCAGAATTAGACACAAGAGTAGAAGGCCTTACAGACCGCATCTCTGAAAAATGGAAACCTAGGGCAGACTGGACTTGCATTAATCAATGCATCCAACAAGAAGGTGAAACAATTGATCGGTACTATGCCAGATTGTTAGAATGTTTTAATAACCACTGTGGAATTCAGGTTCCTGAAGATCAAACACAAGATTCCCCATATGAACAGCAATTAAAGAATGCATTTTTAAAAGGCAGTAGTACACCTATAAGCAGTTTTATTACAAAACACATGGTAGACCATCGTACCAGCAGATTACAATCATTGCTTGAATATGCTAGACATGCCAAAAGGCATTTTAATAGCAAAAAGAAAAAAAAAGCTCAAGTATTTTCTGTAGAAGATGGAGCAGAAGTTTATGTAGTACAGTCTGGGAAAAAGGGCAAAACAAATGCACAGGGAAACAAGCAGTCTGATCAGCGATCAAAGGACTTTGAAGGGCATAAGAAAAGGGGAGAATGCTGTAAATGTGGTAAAAAGGGACATTTGGCAAGGGATTGCAGGAAAAATAAGAAGGCAACAACGGAAGACAAGGAGGATGAGGACTGACTATATGATAGTCAAGAATCACCAGAAGGGTCCAGTAAGGAAAGGACAAATGAGAATGTGAAAGAGGGAGTAGAGGAAGTGCAGGAAGTTAGTGACAATGAAGAAAACAAAATATTAGATCTAGCTTTGTTGAGCCTGGAGCTCTATTTAGCAGACACAAAACCAGAAGTTACACTCTTGGTAGAAGGAAGGGAGGTCAAATTTTTGTGTGATTCAGGGGCATCACGGACCCTGATACACCCCTCCAAACTACCAGAAAACATAGAATCACCTGATTACATACTGGTCAAAGCAGCTAATGGACAACTGTATCGAGAGCCTCTCTCCCATAACATTGCAATAACTGATCCAGTTTCAGGATTAACACAGAAAAGCAAAATTGTAGTTTCTGCAAAATGCCCAGTAAATCTCTTGGGCAGAGACCTCATGCAAATATTTGGTATAGCAGTAGTCCCAACCATGTAGGGTATGGAAGCACAGTGACAAAATAATACCTTTGTGGTGCAATTGGAGGGTGAAATGTTTTACTGGTACAGCCAGGACTTGGTTACTACTGTTCCAGGGACCGTGACCGAGGAACTAATGTGCATAGCCATCAGTAAGTTTCCCTCCTTTGACATTGACAAGCAACACCTGTTGCACTGTACCCTGTATTTTTGTAACACACCAGGACCTGATAAGGAATATGAGAAAGAATTATTTAAGAATCATACAAATAGATTGATGCTCTGTACTGGGTCACAGAAGGGAACAGTGTAGCCAGCTGTTCACTGCCCCAGGAGTTTTTTGCACTTTATAAATCTAATCGATTACCACATGTTAGTTTAACTAAAAACAAAAACAGAAAATGGGCAGATCTAGGAGAAAAAGCCACGAGATGGGAAAAACAGACAGAACTAGAACTGTCAAGACAGGGGATATGAGTACAAAAATTGAATTGGATAACTCAGACCAACCCAGCTGTGCACTTGCAATCTAGCAAAGACAGCTGATGGGCACTCCTATTAAAGGAAAAAGAAAACGCCTTGCGAGGTATACCAGAGACTCTCTGGTCAACAGGGAAATCAGATGTAGGACTTATTCGTACAGCGGGGCCAGTCACTGTCATGCCAAAGTCAGCATTCAGACCACAAAAAAGACTGTATCCCTTAAAAAAGATGCAGAGGCAGGGATAAAGCCTATTATAGCATCCTTACTTAAAGGAGGGATACTAATAGAAGCTCCCGATTCACCATGTAACACACCCTTATTTCCAGTTAAAAAAGCCAATGGAGAATGTCATATGGTCCAGGATTTGCAAGCTGTAAATGACACAGTAATACCAAGGGCACCCATAGTGCCACATCCACACACCCTGTTGAATGACTTAAAACCTCAACAAAAATATTTTTCTGTGGTAGACATTAGCAACGCATTCTTTTCGATACCGATACACCCTGATAGCCAGTATTGGTTTGCATTTACATTTCAGGGATAAATATATACATATACACACCTACCACAGGGATATTGTGAAAGTCCAATGATATTCTCACAAGAAATGGCAAGCAACATGGCGGGATTCAACCCACCAAGAGGTAGCCAGGTTTTACTTTATGTTGATGACATTCTGCTGTTGGCCCCCACCCAGCAGGATTGTAAGGAAGATACCATAGCACTCCTACAATTTTTAGCTGCTGAGGGACATAAGGTAAACAAAGACAAACTGCAGCTCTGGAAAAAAAACAGGTTAAATACCTAGGATATGTAATATCCAAGGAAGGTAGAACGTTAGATGAGGACAGAAAAGTAGCAATTTTACAAGCACCAAAACCCACTACCAAGAAGGAAATGATGTCCATCCTGGGTACAACTAATTTTTGCCGAAGCTGGATTCCAAACTATGCTTTGGAATCTGCACCCTTGACTGACCTTATATATAAGATGCCTATGGCAGTGCAGGATTTGTTACAATGGACACCAGAGGCAGACTCTGCCTTTTGTAAACTAAAGCAGTTAATAGCATCCTCACTAGTTCTGGGATTGCCAAACTATCATAAACATTTTTTCCAGACTGTAGATTGCAGGCAGGGTTACATGACATCAGTATTAACACAATAGCATGGGGATAAGCAACGCCCCATCGCTTACTATTCATCACAACTGGACCCAGTGGCACGATCCTTACCCCGCTGTGTACAAGCAGTAGTTGCAGCTGCAATGGCAGTGCAGGCTTCAGCCTCAGTAGTCTTGTTCCACCCTCTCACTCTGAGAGTGCCCCATGCAGTCGCGACCATTTTACTGCAAGAAAAAGTGGCATATCTCTCCCCTGCTAGGCATCTTTCCTGCATGACTATATTGTTGAGAATACCTCATATGACAATTGAACGATGTACAACTTTGAACCCTTCTATGCTACTCCCAACCCCTGCAGATGGCACACCCCACGGCTGCCTGCAAGTAATTGAGCAAAAGACCCTACCTAGAAAAGATCTCACGGATGTCTCCTTGGACAATGCCGAGGTGACATATTACGGGGATGGCTTGTGCAAAAGGGGTCCTGCAGGAAAAAACCTAGTAGGATATGCAGTAGTCTCTGATACTGAGATTGTAGAAGCAAAATCTTTACCACACTATTTATCTGCACAGGCAGCAGAATTGATTGCCCTGACACAGGCATGTACCCTAGCAAAGGGTAAATGTATAAACATTTTTACTGACAGCCAGTATGCTTTTTCCACTGTACATGTGTTTGCACAACAGTGGAAAAAACGGGGAATGATAACATCTACTGGCAATCCTATAAATCATGCACAGTTTATTTTGGATCTTTTATAATCTATTCAGTTACCTCAGAAAGTGGCCATTTGCAAATGTACGGCTCACACCAAGCAACAGGATAGGATTTCAAAAGATAATGCGAGAGCTGATACAGCTGCAAAACAAACGGCCATAGAAGTATTTCTTTTAAATAAGGAATTGCAACCATCTGAAACCTTAGATCTAGACATGTTAAAAACAATGCAGACACTCACTACGCAAGCTGAAAAACAGCGCTGGATAAAACGAGGAGCGATCCTCGAAAAGGGGCTGTACATCTCTAAAGAAAGAAAATTGATACTACCCCTCTAATTTGTTTCGCTATGCAGCATTGTTGAGCCATGGGCAATGCCATGTCTCAACAGGGGGGATGGTACAGCTGGTGAACCAAGTGTTCACAATGTACGGATTTACAAACTACTCTAAAAAATTTTGTTTGATGTGTCAGATTTGTAACAAACATCATGCACAGGGGGCGATAAAGCCCAAGCAAGGGAGTTTCCCCACACCACCATATCCGTTTCACACTATCTGTATGGATTTCATAGAATTGAACAGATGTGAAAATAAAAAGCATTGTCTTGTCATTATAGATATGTTTTCCAGGTGGGTGAAAGCCTTTCCAACCAAAAATCTGGATGCAGCTATAGTGGCAAAAGTACTTGTCAAGGAAATTATTCCTAGGTTTGGCATTCCGGAAAGAATCTACAGTGACAATGGTACACATTTTGTAAATCAAACCATACAGCAGTTAAGTAAGCATTTTGGTATTTCTTTAAAAAATCATTGTGCATAACATCCACAGTCTGCAGGGCTGGTTGAAAGGCATAATGGTATATTAAAAAGCAAATTGAAAAAAAATAATAGCTGAAACAGGAAAAACTTGGTTGTACTGTTTACCCCTGGCACTGTTGAGCATGAGAACTGTCCCTACAGCAAAAGGATTGACTCATTTTGAAAAACTGTTTGGAAGAGCTTATTATACACTCCAGTGGAAACTTCTCATGTCATCAGACCAGGAAGCCGATTCTACACTAGCTGAATATATGAAAAAGTTGTTGAGTTCTAAACATCTATTGCAGTCAAATTATGTTTCAGATAAAAAACAAACTGAAACATCGGAAGTGGCAGTGACTCCAGGAGACTGGGTATGGATTAAAATCGTGAAGCGAAAGAACTGGGCATCGCCAAGGTGGGAAGGTCCCTACCAGGTGCTTCTTTCGACACCTATTGCAGTCAAAATAGCAGAACAAGCTTCAAGGATACACCTGACACACTGCAAGCTGGTAAAGAACTTTGAATTGGACAAAGATCTTACCTCTCCATCGGGACCCTAAGCACAAAGTCTGGCTACAAAGGGGGGTCAGATCAATAGGACCGATCCGTCTCAAACCCAGTGAAGAAACCATCGGTGGTGAAGGTCCTATTAGGGCAGAGAGTAAGATCACGTGTCCAAAATAAGATGACGGAATCCAGTAAGATCCAAATACACCTTCTTGGAAGAACCAGAGAAAACAGAAATGCAGAACAACCGTTTCCATAAAAATATTACATGACCATCCTGTTAACTGTACTGGTGACAATAATCTTTTTACTGTGGTCATTTCTTTTCTCAGCCACGCAAGTAGAATTAAATAAGCATACAGAGTGGCACCCAAACTTTAATACTTACCAGGCAATTAAATATGTGTATGCTGAAACCTTCAATGTTTCAAATTGCTGGATTTGCACAGCTTTACCAACAGCATATGGGGGGCTACTGTTAACTGCAGTTCCCCTAGGGGCTAACAAGACCTGGGAAAACTTAATTCATGATACATCAGATGTCACATCAAAAGATAAGGTAGCATTGCACTTGTCTATTCAACAGAAAGGAACTGTGTGTTTTTATAAGAATGATACAGTCAAGGTGGGTTGGAGCTATTGCAATGTAACTGTTCCCTATAGATGCTACACTAAATCCGATAACATCAGATTCTATTGCAACACGAGCTATGATTCATTTGTTAAACTGATGCATGGGACAATTGAAGAAGTAAAACTTAATGCTGATCTCTACAAACAACTGTCTATAATTGACAGAAATGTTTCATGCAGAGCAAGGGTATAGTAAAGTTACTACTAAAGTGGAAGATTGTTACTTTATATGCGGAAGAAAAGCATATAAATGGCTACCCGAGAATTGGTCCGGCAGTTGTTTTTTGGGATACCTGGTTCCAGCCATATGACACATGATAATTTTACCTCAAGGGAAGATTCGGAATGTCTGAGAAATCAAGAAGCCTGTCAATCCAGTGGGACAAATCAATGCACCCTGGAAATACCATCATGACTTAGGTCCTGGAAATAACAAAGGACTATCACAGATGGATCTGAGTGATACTGTCATATCGTGGGCAGGTGTATTACCATCATATGGAGAAACAAAATCAATCTGGGAACTGAGAAAAGTGTCTAAGCTTTTCGAAATAATGAGTAATGCAACCTTTTCTGGCCTAGAATTGGTAACCGATGAACTGACTACCATGAGAATAGTGGTACTTCAAAATCGCATGGCTCTTGACTTCACCCTAGCGGCAAGAGGAGGTACGTGCATTTTAATCCAGGAGGAGTGCTGTCCGTATATTCCTGACCACAAACATGAGATAGACAACCTTCTTGAGGTAATCCAGCAGGTGTCAGCCATGACCAAACCAGGACCAAATCCATTTGACGGACTTTTTCCAAAAATTGTTTGGGGAGTGGGGCAGTATCCTGATGAACATTCTGATTGCCATCTGTGTAGGGATAGCTCTACTGATGGTGTGTGGGTGCTGCTGCATCCCCTGCATAAAAGGACTAATAAAAATTTTGTAGACGTTTCAGTTTCGGAAACCTTATACCAAGATGCCGAACTCGAGGAGTTACTGAAAAATTGAAAATGCTTTTATGGGTTTAAACTAAATGACTCTCTTAACTGCAAATCCTGAGTAGGAAGAGGTTATGGGAAGAAAAAACTGTTTATGCTTGTTTTGAAAGTAGAATAAAAGTATTAAAAGGGGGGAAATGTTAGGAAAATGCATAATAGCAATGTGCACGCTTAGTACATTAAAGGCTTAAAAGGGTTAATACATTTATTCTGTTCATACTGCATGAATCTTCACAGCTATTAGAAACTTAACAAAAGACACTTTATTCTGCTTATGCAATGAAAATATGTGCAGCTACTGGAAACTTAATAAGATACATTCTATTTCTGCTTATGCCATAAGAAAATGTGCAGCTGCTAGAAGTCTTGATAAAGAAAACAATAGATGTTTGAAAGCTTAAACCATAGTCAGCACTACTTGTACCAAAGCTAGAAATGTACCTTGAATCTAGACAAAATGTATCGCATGTATTAGAACTGTACAACTGAAGAATTGAATAGACAAGGTGGGCAAAAATAAGCCCAAGGCCAGGTTGTTTTTCTCAAATGTTTTTGCAAGACAGCAATAATCTGACCATGTCAGCAATAAGCCTGGTAATATTTTCTGTGTAACATACAGAAAGCTGTGTCCAACTACGTCAGCAGTAGATTAGTAACATTTTCTATGAGACATGAAGAGAACTGTATAAGAATAATATACTGACCACCAGAAATTTAGACAAACCTTGTACCTACATGCTTTGTCTCCTTGCTGCAAGTAATAAAGAGTGCATTACTTGAACCTAACGTGTATTGATCTTTGAAGTTTTTCCTTTTACACAGTGGATGCTAAGGGGAAAGGCTATGGTGTCATGCTGTAACTAAGGACTAAGGCAGTGGGGTATGCTAATGAGAGAAATTTACTGAATCACAAAAAGAAGCCAAGTGCCAAACTGCAGCTAACCTAACCATGTAGGAGCTATAAGGCAGTGGAGTAAGCAGGAGGAGTAGCAAACATGAAAATGGGGTATGTCATGCTTGGTATAAGCACATTGGACCTCCACGACTCACAGATGAGCTTAGCTAAGCACAGCTAAGCAAGGCGGTGTGTCTCAGGCTATATTGACTTATTCCATGAAATGAAGACAGTGCTCGTGTCCAGGAGATGGCCATTTTTCATTGTTTACCTTAACTAAACGGGTTTGTGCAGGGTGCAAAGAAAAAACAAAAAAAAAACAAAAATAGCAGGACTGTTTACATTTGGGCACAAGGTTTTTGTAGCACACCTCATGGCTTAAATGGGAAAGGAAAAAAAGAAAAAAAGGGAAATAGCAGAATAAAAGCAATCAATTACAAATAACATAGCTGTCAAGTAGACTGTATCATATTCAGCCAATCATACAGGCCACATCTGCAGCACAACAGTATAAACATTGCAAATACCTTTTAGTCTATTTTTTCCCTCAAACTCTGAACCATTGGTGTACACATGCGGGGGAATTTTAACCGAAAAAATGTTAGGGGCTGCCATTGCATTGATCCATCAGTATGTGCTAGAGGCTGATGGCGATGAGGAGGATAATGCTGATAACTGCCCCAGACTGAGGAGGAGGAGAAGAGTGTTCAGACCCAGGGTAACTTACCAGGGGCTACATGACCTGGACATAGCAGAGAGCTACAAGGTGGACAGAGACTTACTTCAGCAAATCATTGAGCTGTGCCAGCCTCAACTCAAACCCAGAGACATCAGAGGGGGACCCATCTCAGTTGATTACCAAGGTATGTGTAGCCTTAAGAAAACTAGCTACAGGTACTTTCCAAAGACCTACTGGGAACATCATGGGGGTCTCACAGGCATCTGCATCCAGGGTATTCCACCAATTCCTGGATGCCATGCTACCACATGCCAGTGAGCACATTTACTTACCCAATACCCATGAGGAGAGGACAGGCAATATGCGTCTCTTCCAATGTGTAGCAGAATACCTAAAGTTACTAGGTGTGATAGACTGCATGCACATCCACATCAAAGCACCAGCCGGTGAACTGTGTAGGGTCTACATAAACCGCAAGGGCTTCCCCTCCATCAACTGCCAGGTCATGTGCAATGCCCAGGACATTATCATGAATATGTGTGCTGGCAGCCTTGGAAGCTATCACGACTCCCACATCTGCCATTTGTTGTAGCTGTACCAGGCATTTGCCAGTGGGGACATCCCATATGGCCATCTGGAGCAGGATGCTGGCTATGCACCGGAACCATGGATGATGACACCCATCAGAAATGCACAGAAACCGATTCAAGAATGGCATAATGAGGCACATGCACAAACTGGGATCATTACAGGACATGTGTTTGGGATGCTCAAGTCATGGTTCTGCTGCCTTGACATATCTGGTGGAGCCTTGCAGTACTCTCCAGCCACATGTGCACACATGTTTATAGCATGTGTCGCACTACACAATATTATCCTGTGGAAACAGCATGGAGAAGGGCCACACAGCCCCCCACTATTGCCAAGGTCCCCACAGGCACAGAGGGACTCAGAGGAGGAAGCCCCTGAACCTGCTTCTATAGGCAGATGGAGGCATGCCCAGTATGTCCAGGCCTCGGCAAAGAGGTAACGCATAGCACACTCACTGACACTGAAGAGACCCAGGGAATGACACATCTCTCTGACTCACACACACAATAAAATGGATGAAACACACATCACATTACCTGTAACTTACCATGTATAGGCAGTGTACTGTGTGCATCCAACATAGGCAGCCCGCAAGACCATCCTCACAACTGCCACAGGCACAAGGTAAGTCAGCCTTCTTAACAATAAATGAAGGAATTACTATGTTCTGGTAGCATATCTATGTTAATGCTGCATGCATGCAAGGGAATGGGGAATGGGGTAGCCTATTGAGACAGCAGCAGAAAAAGGACAGCTATGTGGGACACCAGGAAATGTCTGCACAATACTGGCTTCTCCACACTATACAGTATCATTTAAGGTGATAAATCCCACTACAGTATTTGTGGGGGGCCAACTAAGGGGGGATCATAAGTCACATGCATGGATGTCACTGTGGGGATCCCATACCCACCCCCAGACTCACACAGGAAGTCAGTCGTAGAAACCATAAAGGAATGTCGGGCAAAGGTCCACAAATGGTGACAATGATGGAATACCCCCTACAGACTTACACAGTAATATCACAGCAGGCCTTGCATTTGCAGTAAGGCTGTGAAGGGTAAGAAGTCTGAAACTCAATTCTGTGGCATTACAATCTAACCTATGGTCTCTAGTGATATGGCTCTATTCTCCAAGGCAGGGCAAAATACTATGCTAAATGGAACCAAAATTTAAAACCAATATCGGCACAGTCTTTGCAAATGTTTACCATTGACAGGTGTGCCCCCTCACTCCCATATTCCCATAGAAATTCAGTAACATGTAAGCTTGTATGGTAATAGCAGCAGAGCACACATTAACAGGGCTGTCCCAATCAACAGGAAAACTTGTTGCATGTCCACAATAGGCAGGGGTCAATGAGCTATACATATGTGTGGGGAATACTGTCAGGATGTGTCCAGCAACTTCTCATGGCTGTTGTGTCCTAGTGGCCTAGATACAGTACTATGGTAGACAGAGCCATGTTCCACAAAATGCAGTGCTAACTATTTTGCATGTAAGCTACACCTATGGTGGGAGCTGTACACACTGTTCAGATGTCAATATCCATTACTGCCAGGAAGCTGGGCAGGTCATGTACAGGGAGCTACACATAAGAACAGTACACAGATTGGAGTAACCTACACAGTGCCTACCATACCTCCCAATTGTACAGACCTTTTGCCAAATGCACAAAGATTTGCATCATATCTGTGGTGTCTTTATTCTGAAATAGCGGTTGCCTGGCAAATAACTGGCAAACCACAAAACTCTAAAGTCAGAAAATAATGATTGATTGTAGTGTCTCAGACTTCATACCCTATAGAAAAATGCATGCTAATGCAAATTATGTAATTGTATCACCCTTCCAGGTTTGTAAGGCCAATAGTTACAATGGTCCATACATTTAGGCATTTCTCACCCAATTACTCATGGCTTTGTCCAGATGTCTGGCTCACATATGTAGAGAAGTATGGTGCCTAGTAGCACAGCAGTGCATTCTGTCACTTGCCTTTGTCACCCCAGGGGGTCTATTGCCTGGCAGCCTGGGAACATATGAGTGACATAATGCACTGCTTTGCTACAGATGACCTGCATCAGTCTCACATGGCCTACAGACCTCTGGGAATGGCCCATACCTCATCCATAGTGCCTTTGTAGGGAATTTCATGGGGTCCATGCTCCCAACATAACACAGTCAACAAAATGCAAATCTATGGCCATGCTGCTAAATGCTAGTAGCATACCTCTCAACCTCGTAGAAGAAATCTAGACAAAGCCGTACATAATGGTGGGATAAAAGCCCAACTATAGGGACACATTTTAAATATTGCTCTCATAATGCTAGAAAGTTGATAAAATAACAGAGGGGGTGTATAGTAGCATAGATGTCATGAAGGGTGTAAAGTCTGAAATTCTAATGTTCTGTCATTTTTCCCTGACTGCAACCCTGAGTGATTTGCAACAAATGTGGTAGAAAACCACAATATTAAGGGAATCCGACCGGATATATGAGGCATGTATCTGGATAATCTGTGAGAATCTGTACACTTGACAGGTATGGTCAAACCAGGATATGACCTTTCAGGTAAGAAGAGTACTGCACAACCAGGAGATCCCCAGCCAGTATATTACCAAGGTGCTGGACCTTTTACACAGCTTCATCAGTCAATCGGCTGTAGCCACACCTTCCAACTGGCCAGATTGTGAAAGAATGTCTAGCCTTTACAAGCACACACAACAAAACTAAGTAAAAATAACTGCCAGTATATGACTGGAAAAATGGAAAAAAGCCAGAAGTCAATGTTTACGCGTTTCGTCCACTTTTAATTATCGTGAACTTCTTCAGAATAAACATTTCAACTTATTAAACCATTTAAATACCATTCAAAAATAAACATGATCTAAATGACCAATGCAAATGTTAAAAACTTGATTCAAGAAAATGTCACAATTAAAGGACCTTCCCCTTTCTTAGATAAAAAATTATCTGATGTATTTGTATTTTTATACATAAATTATAACCTTTGTGCTTGTAAAAAGCACTTGATATTTATAACATCATTTAACCCAGGAAGCTGGTCTGCATTGAGAAATATCTGCCACAAGGTTTCTTTACATTCCAATTTAACCTTAAAATTTCCATAAAACAGATCATCATTAACTTTCTCTAATACTGAGAATGTCAACTTTTTAAAATCTAAACAAGTAACAGCATGTTTGCAAGTGCATTAGACATGTCTTTTTTTTCTTATTGCCAAAGTATGTTCATAAATACGTCTACTTAAAGTCCTAATGGTTTTACCTATATAGAAATGTTCACATGAACCACATAAAGCAATATAAACCACATTTTTGGTCCTACAAGTATAATGCCCGTTACTATGAATAACTTTGTTCAAGTGCTTCAAAAACACTGTATTACTTCCTGATATGTACCTACATTGTTTACAACATCTACAAGGAAATGTACCAAAATTTGAAATAATTTCAGTGCTCACTTGCTTACAGTTTTCTAACTTACTCTTTATGTTGACAGTTTTTTTGTAGGTGAACAGTGGAACTTTACCAATGATTAAACTCAAATCATTGTTACCTAATACCACTTTCCAATTGTTGGAAATTATTTTCCTAATAATTACCATCTCATTTGAAATGGGAATAGGAAAAGCTAATCTGTAGGTACTACCAGCCTTAACTACAGTGTCACTTGAATTCACTTCTAAAGTTTGATGTAAAATCCGGTGTGCTGTGTTAGTCCTAAGATCAAAAACTTCTCTTAATATATTATTTAGCCATATGTGGTCATAGCCTCTTTCCATAAAAAAGCTGGTTAATTTTTCTATCTCACTTGAAAAGATATCATCTCTATCTGTCAACTGACTTAATCTAATAAACTGTCCTTTAACTACACCACGTTTCATTAATTCAGGATGTAAACTATCGTGGTGTAGATATTGGTTGACAAGCGTGGACTTCCTAAAGATACTACTTTCAAAACATGTCTTTTCACAATTCAAACTTAGATGTAAGTCCAAAAAGTTAATGTTTTCACCAAAATGACCAATGGTGAATCTCAAAAAAATTGTGGATTTATTTAAATAATTCACAAAAATTTGAAATGAATCAAAATCTCCACATCATAAAAAATCAAATTATCTATGTATCTTTTATAAAATAAAATATTCTTTGCTAATGGATATGAGTATAAAAATGTAGTCTCCCACATAGCCATCACTATATTAGCAAAACTTGGTACAACTCTAGAACCCATTGCAATTCCTGAAATCTGTTGAAAATAAATATCTTCAAATATAAAGAAATTATTTTCTAATACTAGATCCATTAAGGTGCATATAGTGTTAACAAAATTGTTTTCCATATCTGTATGAACACTTTAATATTCTCTTAAGAATTCTACACCAGTAGTCTGATTGATACTTGTGTATAATGATGTTACATCTAGTGATGCAAAGTTAAAAAATGTGTCTCTTAAGTTTAACTGACATAAAAGTTCCAATAAATGCCAAGAATCTCTTAAGTATGATTTAGTCCTTTGAACTATTGGATTTAACCATTTATCTAACCATATTGATATAGATTCTGTCTTTGAAAAACTGGCTGACACTATTGGTCTAAAAGGTACCTTCTTACTTTGTTTGTGTAGTTTAGGAATACCAAACAGTGTAGCCAGTTTTGGCTGTTCAATTACTAAAAAATCATAGACAGAATAGTCAATATTACCCTGACTAAATAAATCAAATAAACAAGAATCAACCATTTGAAAACTCTTAATAATGTGTTCTTTTGTGACTACCTTGTAACAACTGTCGTCTTTCAACAAAGAATTAATTGCTGTACTATAATCAATGGACCTCATAATGACAATTGTATCCCCTTCTCAGCTTTCATTGTCTAGCCTTTACCTCATAATATAGATATGTGCATCATCCAACTTGTATTTTTCTGGTAAATAACTGTGATGATCCAATTATATCTGTCAGTAGGTAATATACAGTACAGTACAGTGTCAGACATGACATATATCAAAAAAAATTCTGCTAAAACAAACCCTGTAACTCAAGCAACTCATACATTGATAACAGCAACAGTTATAGCACCCCCCTATGTTTGGCCCTTTGTTTCCCCATATTGGCAGCCTGTCTCCAGATATCTTACACAAACAGGTTGCAAGGTATGGCTGTACCACACAATACCCGAGACTGGAGTACAACTATCTCTGGAATGGATTCCCACACATACTATAGAAGGTCATACTGAACATGCTCCTACACTTACAGAAGTGAAGTCCATGTCTGTGACCATATTGGACTATATATGTCTGTATTGTGGAAATGTTTTTGCATACACACAGCTATGTAAACCTAACTGTGTCCACACACACCCATCAGACAGGATTATTCACAGCTAGCTGTAGGTGGCACATATGTGGTATATCTGCATCTGTTGCATGTGATACACACACACACACACACACACACACACACACACACACACACACACACACACACACTCATATATATATATATATATATATATATATATGGGCAATATATTTCAATATGTCAAGCATACATACACGTAGACATGGGGAAGAGAGGGGCAGACAGTGACATAGTAAGATACACAGGGAGATACATGCAGAGAGTGAGTTATAAACAAGGATACCCTGAATGGCATAGAATAATGGCCTGCTGCAGGTAGTTGCATACCAGTTGTAACCACTGGCATGTGTCAGCATGAAGATGAGATTCATTGTCTGATGGTACTGAAGTGGGGGTTGGAATATCACATCACCTACGTGTGTGTGTGTGTGTGTGTGTGTGTGTGTGTGTGTGTGTGTGTGTGTGTGTGTGTGTGTCTGTAAGTCTAAGTACTATAATGCCTTACTCACCCAGTACACTTCCCATTACCCTACTTTAAAAGTTCTGCTAATGTCATTCACCTTAGAAATACCTTTGGACTGGCTTCAGTCCTGTAAGCTCTATAGCGCATGTGATAATTGCGTAACACTTTCATATAAATAAATAGATTGGTAGGGGTTCTAATCACAGTCCTGGCATATGTAGCAGTGGTCGTGTGTGGGGTTGTGTGTATGTGTGTGCGGGGGTGTGTTTCTGTGTGGTGTGTGAGTGTGTGTGTGTGTGTGTGTGTGTGTGTGTGTGTGTGTGTGAGTGTGTGTGTGTGTGTGTGTGTGTGTGTGTGTGTGTGTGTGTGTGTGTGTGTGTGTGTGTGTTTGTGTGTGTGTGTGTAGAAATAAGTGTTTTAGTCCATTCCCACCCAGTACACCTCCCATTGCCCTACTTCATAAGATCTGCTGATGTCATTCACTGTAGAAGCACTATTGCACTGCCCTCTGCCCTATAAGCACTGTGGTGTGCAATAACTGCATAACATTATAGTACAAATAGCTATTTAGGTAAGGGTTCTAATCTCAGTCCTACCAAATGTAGAAGTGTGTATGTTCATGTGTGTGTGTGTGTGTGTGTGTGTGTGTGTGTGTGTGTGTGTGTGTGTGTGTGTGTGTGTGTGTGTGTGTGTGTGTGTGTGTGTGTGCGTCTGTAGGTTAAAGATTTTGAGCCCATTCACATCAAGTATACTTCCCATTGCCCTACCTTAGAAGCACCTTTGGGCAGCCCACATCCCTGTAAGCTCAGTAGCGCATGTGATAATGGTGTAACACTAGTATAAATAACTAGTTAGGTAGGAGTTCTAATGTCAGTCCTGGCAAATGTAAAAGTGTGTGTGTTTGTATGTGTGTGTGTTTGTAGGTTAAAGATTCTCAGCCCGTTCACACCCAGTATACTTCCCATTGTCCTAATTTAGCAGTCCTGCTGATGTCAGTTACCTTAGAAGTACCTTTGGCAGCCCACAGCTCTACAAGCTCTGTGACACATGTGAAAATTGTCTAACACTATAGTACAAATAACTAGTTATGTAGGGGTTCTAATCTCAGCCCTGGTAAATGTTAAAGTGTGTGTGTTTGTAGGTATAAGATTTTTAGCCCATTCACACCCAGTACACTTCCCATTGCCATACTTTAGCAGTCCTGCTGATGTCAGTCACCTTAGATGTACCTTTGGTCAGCTCTCAACCCTGTAAGCTCTATGGTGCATGTGATAACTACATAATACTAAAGTACAACTAACTAGATAGGTAGGGGCTCTAGTCTCAGCCTTGGCAAATGTGTGGGTGAGTGTATTTGTATTTAAGTGTGTATATTTGTTGGTTAAAGTATTTTTGTGGCCTTTCTCAACAAGTACATCTCCCATTGCCATACTTTATAAGAGCTGGTGATGTTCCTCACCTTAGAAGTACCTTGGGACACCCTTCTCACTTTAATCTCTGTGGTGCATGCGATAAATGCATAACACTGTAGTAGCAATAACTAGATAGGTAGGGGCCTTTGATACCATTCCCCACTTAGGAGTCATAGACAAGCACACTCAGCTAGGCATCAACCCCTATATCACTAGGTGGCTTGCAAACTGGCTCAGAGGTCAAACCCATGGTGTGAAAGCAGCGGACTCCATGTCAGATTGCTGACCAGTCACGAGTGGAGTCCCACAAGTTTTGGTCCTGGGTCCCCTTGTGTTCAGTATCTATGTCTCTGAAGTCCAGTCCAACATGAAGAGACTCTGGCTGACAATGTTTGCAGATGACTGCAAGGCGGTTGCTATTATTATCTCCATACGTGATGTTGACAGCCTGCAGAAAGGCCTCACTGAGACCTACGACTGGTGTCACAACCCTGGACTTTAGCTCAATGCTAGAAAATCTTCTGAAATCCCCTTTGGGAGCAACATGGTTCCCATGAATCACCACATCGATGGTAGTCCACTGAATACTGAAGTCATTATAAGAGAACTGGGAACACAGGTTGACAGCCAGCCCTCTTTTAACCACCACAGTGCCACTTTGTTCAGGAAGTCCTTCTATGTGGCAAATCTCATTACTAAGGGTGTTGCATCCAGGAAGTAAGAGGTCATTGTCTCCCTCTACTCTTCCCTCTTTAGAGTGCAATGGCCCATTTGGCATGTACCTCAATGGACACCTGCAACAACTGGA
>NC_056736.1:549464646-549467146 GCF_019279795.1 Protopterus annectens | reverse complement strand
CTGACATGGGTCCAGCAATTCTAACCATGTGGGTTCTGTCCTTGAGCCAGTTTGCAACCCATCTAGTGACATAGGGGTTTATATTTAAGCTGGTGAGCTTATCTATAATGCCCGAGTGGGGTATTGTATCGAAGGCTTTTGCGAGGTCCAGGTAGGCTGTGTGGACCACCTTCCCCTCGTCAATGGCCTTGGTGACTGTTTCAAAGAAATCGACCAGGTTTAAGAGGCAGGATCTTCCCTTAACAAAGCCGAACTAGGTAGGATCCAGTGTCTATAGGTCCCCAATATCTTTATTTATGAGGTCCATGATGATCCTTTCCATAGCTTTGCAGACCAAGCTAGTCAGGCTTATGGGGCGATAGTTTCCAGGATCCGTTGAGGCACCACCTTTGTGGAGAGAGACCACTGTTGCTGTATGCCACTCTTTGGGTACATATCCTGTAGTAAGGCTGAGATTGAACAGTAGTTTTATATTTGGGTTTAGCTCTTCTTGGAGTTCATGTGGCGCAGCCGGGACACCGTCTGGTCCCATTGATGCTGTGTTTTTGCTTTGGAGAGGGCTCTTACCTGCGCATCTGAGATGTCAGGGGGGCAGCACTCTGCTGGGGTAGATATTTGCCCTTTTGGTGGGGATGGGGGGAGAAGTTTGCGCTGAACCTGTCAACTAGGATGTTGGCAATGTCTGTGGGTTCGGTGTATTTTTTGTCATTTTGGACTAATTCTGAGCATATCTGGGAATTCCCACCCAGGTTCCTAACATAACTAAAGAAAGCCTTGTGATTATCCTTAGTGTCCTGTGCAATGTTTCTCTCGAAGCTGGCCTTAGACGATTTTATGAGTGCCCGTAGTTTTTTGCTAATACTGATCAGAGATGCCTTCCCTTTTTGGGATTTTGCTCTATCATGTAGTAGCTTCCTCCTTCTATTGTATAGTTTGTTTATGGCTGGGGTCCACCAGACAGGACGTCTGCCTTTGGAGGATTGGGTCTTGGTTTTCTTTGGGATTGCATGATCCATGCATTCCTGAAGGTGTTCATAGAATGCGTTTATAAAGGATTCTGTGGTCTGGGCCATATTTTCCACAGGCCTAGGGACTTTGAAGGATTCCACCTCGGTTTTGAGGAGTGTGAAATTTGCTTTAGAGAAGTTTTTCACTGTGGTTTTCTGTGCAGGGGGTGGGGTTGGGATGTGAATATCCAGTGAGATTAGTTTATGGTCTGATCTTACCAGTGAGGGATACACTTCTGGTCTGGAGCATAGAGTCCCCATGTTGGTGATGATCAGGTCCAGTATGTTTTCCCCTCTTGTGGGAGTGGTAACAAGTTGTTCCATAGCATTTGAGTTTATAAATTCTAGGAACCTTTGGGCTAGGGTGTTGGAGCTAGTGTAATGCTCCCAGTCTATGGTTGGATAGCTGAAGTCGTCCAATATAATGGTGTTTGGAGAGACCTTCATATTTTCCAGTGTTCTCAGGAAGGCCGAGTGGGGTTCCTGGGTTTGGGAGGGTGGTCTGTAGCAGGCTATAAACTGGAAGGCAGTTTTACCCACTGTTAGTTGCACATGGATAGTCTTTGATGCTTCGTGCTGTGCCACCAACCTGGAGGTGTGGGATTTTTGACGAATATTGATACTCCCCCTCCTTTTGTGGTTCGGTCCAAGTTTATATACATATACAGCTGCACCTTGGCTCTGACATGATCAATGTGTTACCACTCTGCCATACCCCTTGTTGGCAATGTCTGCAGGGTCATATCCTGCTGACACACAGACACCTAGAACACAAACAGAATACAGCATGTGAGACTAAATTCAGTCAGTGTTACTAACACCAGTAATGCATCATGGCTGAACAGGTGCACACACTCTGAAGTGTACCCATTACAAATGCCAGCTGACAGCACCTTACACAGCATTACATAGTTAAACTGTACTTAATTCACCCTGTGCATCAGAACCATATTAGCATGCCCCTGCATTGGTGGTATAAATGACAGGGATGTGGCACAGGTATCATCATATGCACAGGGTGTTGCGTGGGTTTGCCAGAGGCCTAGGCTGGTCCATATGGTTGACATGTGTGTGTGTTTGGAGGGGTGTTCTATTAATGGGCCATGCAGAGGTGGTGTGTTTGTGTGTGTGTGTGTGTGTGTGTGTGTGTATGTGTCTGGTGGTGACCTGGCTGTGATGGTGATGTGTGTGTGTATGCACACAGTCACACCATGTGGCTTCCCTACACAGGGGTATGTTGGACAGCTGTAGACCGTACATGGTAGGGTGTACAGTTCACCATTTCTGGCCATGGACATGTAAACTGGTCTTGCCAGGGGTCTTACTGGCACCACCAGGCCAAAGGCCAGATGCAGTACTACTCCCCGATGGTGACTGCTGTCTGCTGGATCCATGTCCCTGATGGGACTGGCCAGGACAACGTGCCCATGGCCTGCTCCATTGTGGTGTGCACACCACCGGACCTTCGGTACTGCTGGTGGGACTGCCTCTAT